>NW_007246969.1:137701-167327 GCF_000164805.1 Carlito syrichta
GCAAAAAGGATGTACGTGGGTGTTTGGTTAGCAACATAAGATACATCTGTGGGTACAGGGCTGAGTGGAAAACCTATATAAGCTTGTGAAAAATAAATAAAAATTGGCAGAGTCTTGAGCTGTCCCCAGGAAGAGGGTTCCTGTCGTTTTCGTCTTTTCTTTTTCACCGCTTCCTGATTCTCCTGTCTCAAGCCCTGACTCTCTCCTGGAGCTGGACTCCAGAAAAACTCTTATGAACTCCTAATATTATCATATTGAGGATTAAGTTTCAATGTGAATTTTGGAGGGGACATAGACATTCAAACCATGGCAATGTGTTTATTTGATTTTTATCAAGTATGTCTATAGGTAAGGTTTCAAAATGGTTTTGGTCTGAAATTTCTTACACTACTGAATACACAGACATGAAACCTAGATTTAGAATAACACTGAAGGTCCAGTAGTTCCTTCATTAGGTACATTTGTCTTCTGATAAATTTCTAATCGTTACTTTTCATATTTTTTCAACCTTATACCTTTATATCATATTCTGTTTCTAATTGTTTCTATATTCATGAAATAAACATTGATTAATATTTATTTAGTTCACTCTTACAAATGATCACAATTACAAATTATAATGTGATTGTATTTTAACATTTCCTAAATGAATTAAAATGTCACAACATATTTCATAACTACATAATATAAACAGAATTTTTCACAGATGAGAACCATGATTACTTCTTCCTCAGTCCCTAGCATGTCTTAGTACTTGTCACAAAGGATGCACTCCATAACATTATTTGAACAAACAAGCCAATTTTAAGCAGTTACACAGAGAATTTCCTTATTTCCACAAAACTATATATATGACAATGAAAATTGTCTTATATTTGAAAATGAAAATTGTCTCATTTTGCTATCCTGCCAAGTGTAATGCACCCATGGTTATTGCTCAAGTATTGACTCTGACATCATTCCTAATAAGGCACTCTTTATAATATCAAATTACTCAGAAAAAATGACTTCAGTTTAGTTTTTCCAAAGCAAATACATTTGGCAAACATTTTCCTTTTCTTTATTTCTGATATATATCCAAAGATCATCTAGTCCAAACTAGTGTTTTGGACTCATCGACTGAATAAGATAAAAGGTTTTGTTACTATTTCCGATTATGTCAAAAACACACTTTATGTTTATAATGCAAGCTTTCTTTGGAACATGACACATTTTTTAAAAAATTCTTTATTTTTCCAAGTTAACAACTCTCTTAAAAATGTTTAAATTTGCCATTTACACAACTTTTGGTGGTATAACTCTGATGGAAGAAAAACTGATTTCCATTTTCTGATATCCCTTCCCCGTGAAGAGAACTCAATTAATGTGACCTGACTGGTCTGTCTCTTTATCTCTTCCTGCCCTAGGATTAGTTGAGTGACTTATTCAATTGATGAATTTAAAGACAATAGGTGGAAAAGCTTGCCTCTCCTTTAATCTCTTTTCTCTTTTGAGAAAATGTGTTTATTTATTCCAGAGAAGAGGAAATTGCAGAGAAATGAGTCTGATGACTATGTCCCATTTCCCTTCATGTCATTCGATGCCTTCTAATGTGCATATGTGAGGACAAAATTACAGTAAATCCTGCAGACTATAAGAATGTGGGGGCTACACAGCTGACTATTAATTTTTAGACCATTTTAGATTGGGAAGATGGAAATTAGAGTTCAAACCCAGCCTTGTTGGATGAACCTTAGTAAAGTCACTGGACTTTACACTGAACTCTGAATGATTATACATTCATCTAAAGAATGAGCTGTACAAACCTGAAATGGATGAGTTTTATCATATTCTAAGACCATGCCTCCTCAAGAAAAGGTAATCTGCCAGCATTTAAATTAAACCTTTTAAGAGAAATACAGTATCATCCAGAGTCTATTAATCCAGAGTTTATTAATCCACAATTTTTTTTAACCAATCAGAATTTACAAAGCAGGCTTAACACTAAATAAATAACAAAAAGACGAGAGAAAACATTAGAAAATTGAAAAGTAAAGATTTTTCAGAGAGAAGAGTATAATGATTTGAGGAATTAAGGTGATAAAATCAATAGGGCACACTGCAGTTGTGAATGTAGAAGGAAAGTATTGACTTGGAAACCAGACTTCAGGTTTAGAAGAAAACAGAAAAAATAGGTTTGGCTGTAAGGGAGATACAATAATTTCAAACACAAAGTTTGGGGTATTTGTGGGGCATCAGGTATATATGTTTCACAGACAATGAGAGACTAAATTTCAAGGATAAGTTCTAGGCTGGCATATGTAGGTTTCGAATAACTAACATATAAATAGTAGTGAAAATTATGTAACTGGATAAGAATACCAAGAAGTAAATTATTGATAATATTAAGGGGAGTTGGGGATAAGTCTAGTATTAGTGTGTTAAAGGCAGAGAAGGAAGAATTAGAAAAGGAAACAGGAAATAAAGGAAGAGGGACACATAGAAGAGAATAATGCCACTGTAGAATTAACATCTTTGTGCGCGCACACACACACACACACACACACCACACAGAGGGCTTGAACAAACGTATCCAAGTCCTTCCCAGACCATGAATCATATGATTCTACAGTAAGGTATAATGCCATGACTTACGATGGGGGACCCTCCCAGAAAAATCCCTTGTAGTACAGACTTCTCCCACTACGTGTTCTAGGCACCCACTGGTATTGGTGTCCCGGCTAGCATTGTTGTGAGAGGTTGTGTTCGGCTTCAGTTAATTTTTTTTGGAGATTCTTTCAATGTGTTTGCCCATTATATGATATGGGTGATTTATGAGTGCCCCTTCCTACACAGCGCTCAATGTTCAACAGTTTTTTACCCAGAGTGACATGACCCCTGTGCCCCACCCTCCCTATTCACCTGATCTTGCCTGCAGTGAAGTTTTTGTTTTTTTGTTGATTGCTTGTTTGTTTCCCCAGTTGAAAAAAGTCCTCCCAGAGAAACATTTTGCTGAAGTGGAAGAAGTGAAACAAAAAATGGTAGACTAAGCATTAAAGACATCAAAATTAATGAGTTCAAAAACTGTTTTGAGCAGTGGAAAAAGCATCTTAATGGGTTTATTGCATCAAATGGAGAGTACTTTGAGGGTGACTGAAGTTTAAACATATAAGAATAAATACATAATGTTTAATAAATTCTGGTTATTTGTGAGTCCCCCTCATATTCACATCTCCATAGTGTCATTTCTGAATTAAATTCAGAACTTAGAGAAGATGTATAAAATACGTCTTTCTGAAACTTTATAAGTTTTATGAGAACCTTGAAATGTATCCTAAATAATGCTTGAGGAAGAAGTTTAAATAACAAAATGTTTGCTTAGTTTATACAATTTATTATTGTCTTTGAAAACAAGCTCATAGGGTGATTGACTTAATTTTCTTAAAGTGTGATTTTTCATGTTGCATAATTTAAAAAATCCTTTTACTTTATACTGGAGAATTTAAGAGATTTGTTGGGAGTGTTTGTGTAAATAAGTCATTTAAGAGGGAGAATTTAAATGTATCTAAGGTTTATTTCTGCCACTGTTTACTGTTAAGTAACTCATTTGGATGTGAGAGCATGGACTCCTAAAGTGAGTTTATATCATGCTGTGAACTTTTTACTCTGTTTCCATTTTGGTAAATGGCTCATGAAGGTGTTTTCATGTCTTTTTTTCCTCTCAAAATCAAGCTATAATGGTGCAAACATTAGACTGGGAGTTAAAAGACCTGGAATCAAATCCACACCGTATCACTTTGTCACTATCTGTAACATTGTAGACAGACCACTTCCAATAGTGAATTTTCTCTAGTGACTATAAAACAGTGATCTACATATTTTATATGTCATATCTATTAGAAAATGAATATACTTGTTTAAAGAATCATAGTAGCTCAAGAATGTTATCTTATTGAAAGATGTGCTGTATTGTTAAAATATGCATAGAGGCGAACACCTTCACAGCCATGTAATATTAATGGGGAGAAAAGATCATATCTTCAGTTGGTTGATCGTTTTAGTCAGCTTACATGGAAAATTGTGTCCATTAGTCATATAATTAATGTAAGATATAGACTTGCTTCAATCCTAGTGAAGTTTTGAAAAAAACTCTTTATATTGTATTAATATCTATAAAGTGCCCTAACCTGTTTATGAAGATTCTAACTTGCTAAAGGTTTAAGTGCCTCCTGACCACAAACTAGAACATGGATATATCACTCTTACATTTACCTTTATTTGTTATGATTAGGAGAAATATTTGCCTAATTTGTTAAGACTAAAGTATAGTTTTTGCCCGCTATAAATGTAGTTAACTTGTGGAACAATGAATGTCAAGTAAATCTTATAAAAATAAATTGTCTTTGTTGAACAAGAATGGGCTTTGCTATTTATCCGTGACTTTGGCAAAAAACAAAAATTGGTAAAAAAATACTTTGGCAATTTTATACTTACTTTTTTTTTTCAGTTGCAGTCTCACGCTGTCGCCCAGGCTAGAGTGCAGTGGCACGCTCATGGTCACCATAGCCTCAGCCTGCTGGGCTCAAGTGATCCTTCCGCCTCAGCCTTCCAAGTAGCTGGAACCACAGGTGAGTGCTACCACATCCAGCTCATTTTTTGATTTACTGTACAGATGAGGGCTTGCCAATTTGTCCAGGCTGGTTTCAAACCCCTGAGCTCAGGCAAACCTCTCACCTTGGCCTCCCAAAGTGCTGAGGTTACAGACTTGAGACATTGCACCCTATACCTACTATTAATCACATTGACAGATTTTTAGTTACTATCCTAAATGTCAATAATCACTATAAATTGTTCAAAACATTAATCTGAGAATTGAATTAGATTTCTACCTCCCTTAAAGTGATGATTTATGACTACTTCCACATTTTAAAAAATGTTCTCTGTATTTTTTTTGTTTATCACTATTCTGTGGAAATCCTTTTTTTTTTTTTTTTTTAATTGCTCTAAACTTTGAGTTGATCTGTGATCTATAATGAAAATTACCGTACCAAAACTTGAAAAAGTGCAGGGTAATGGAGGAATTTGAAGTTGGCTCAACATTCAAAAACCAATTAATGCAATCACCATATTCACAGACTGGAAAATAAAAATCAATGTGATTTTCCCAGTATATGCAGACAAGTCATTTGACAAAAGTTAGCATGCATTCTGCATAAAACTTTTATTAAACTCGGAATAGAAGGGGTTGTTTTTATAAAGGCAATGTAGGAAACCTGTATCTAATATTATTCTTCATGGTGAGAAAGACAATAATATCTTTCATAAAATTCAAAGCAATTCAGTAATGTATACATCTTGCCACTTTCATTCAGCTTTTACATAACACAGATAATATGGCAGTTCAATATGACAAATTCTGTTTTATGACACAATTACACTAGAAAGTGTAATATGACAAAGAAAAGAACAGTAATGTGCACATAGAATTAAAATAAAAATAAAAGTTCTCCTTATTTATTGACTATATGAGTTGCATATAAAAAACCCTAAAGAACTAACCAATAAAAATTCCTAGAATATATATGTGAGTTTAGCTAGATCTCAGAAAAATAAATCAATATATTAAAATTAAATGTAGTGTTATATGCTAGCAATGAACAATTAGAAATTTAAGTTAGCATACCATTTACAATAGCATTAAAACATGAAATATTAAAGATAAAACAATATATGTGTAAGATTTCTGTCTCAAAAGTATAAGACATTAGTAAAAGAAGTTAAAGATAATCTAAATAAATAAAGAAATATGACTTGTTCAAAAACCGAGTGACTTCATATTGTAAAGATGTCACATCTCTTCAGATTGATCCGTACATACAATAGCAATCAAAATCTCAGCTAGTTTTGTTTTGAAGATTTAATCTGATTTTTAAAAAATATAAAGAGAAGCAAAGGTTCTGGAATAGTCAAAACAATTTTTGAAAAGTAAACACATTTAGGGAATTTGCACTACGTGATTTAAAGACTTATTGTAAAGTTAAATTAATCAATTTAGCATGGCATATGTATAAGAATTAACCTGTTGATAAAGGGAGCAAAGATAAAGAGTTGAAAAATATATTCATTGTATTCATTGTATATGTTGTGGTACAATTTACATAATGATACACTCACACAACAAAACACTATTCAGCAACATAAATGTAATGAAATACTGCCAAGTGCAACACCATGGATGAAAATGATATTCTGCTAAGTGGGAAAAAATCCAGTCACAAAAAGTACACTAAGTGTTTTATTTGCATAGGATTGATAGACTTTCAACTCAGTTTTAAAATTAACTAAACATGTCTGCTTCCCAAAAGACTTTAAGGAAAATTAAAAGACAAGCCACAGACTGGGTAAAAACCAAACAAAATCTTGCATTCTCCATATGTGATAGTATATTTTATTTTTCTTGTATTCAGAATATATAAATAACTCATGTAATTCATAAGAAAAAGACAAAGAAGTCAGTAAAATAGTACAAACATATTTTTACAGACATGTTACCAAAGAACAGACATAAAAGAAAAAGTTAATTCAATGGATGAAAGTCAATATCTTCAGCAAATGGTGCTGGAAAAATTAGGTATCTTTATTCAAATCAATCAAACACATGTCAACCCATACCTTGTACCCTATGAAAATGTATAAATATCAATTTGAAAGTTATCCTAAACCAAAATGTAAACATCTACAACTATAAAACTTCTTGCAGAAAACAGGGGAAAATCCTTGTGACTCAATAAGAAGAAAAGAAGTCAGTAATATAGTGAAAAAAATATTTTACAGACATGTTGCCAAAGAATAGACACAAAAGAAAGATATGCACATTAAGATATTTTAATGTTGTCAGTCATTAAGATAAAGCTAATTAAAACCACAATGGCATACCATTAAGACCTAATAGGATGGATTAAATTAAAAGCAAAACAATAAAAAAAATAACGAGAACAGTTACATATTTCTAGTAGGAATGAGAATGGTACAAGGACTTTGAAAGACATCTTTGGCATTTTCTTATAAATTTAAGCATATATTTGTACACTTGCCAATTAATATAACTATCCAATATCAGATATTTATTCAAATGAAAGCATATGTCCACACAAATTCTGTACATAAATATAGAAGTTTTGTTTGTAACATAAGTATATAAAATAAGTGTCTATCAAATGATGAACAGATAAACTGTGGTGCATTCAAATATCAGGACACTATTAAGCAATAAAAATATCAAACTACTGCTTTTTGCAACAGTATAGATGAATACAGTAGCATTATGTTAAGTGATAGAAGTCAGACTGGAAAAGTAGATATATATTTGATTTTAATTTATAGAAGGTCTGGAAAAGGCAAAGCCATAGAGATAAAATCAGATGAGTAATTGACAAGGGCTGAGAGTGAGGAGAAGAACTTTGCTACAAGGTAACAAGAAGAAAAGTTTTTTGGGGTGGTGGAAATGTGTTATATCTTGATGGTCTGGGTGTTTTCTAACTATATGCATTTGTCAAAACTTATTTATTTGTATGTATAAAAATGGTACATTTTTATCTTATGTAAATCGTTCCCTAACAAAGTCTGATTTAGGAATAAAAATTGTTAAAAAGTTAAAAAAATTAAACTTGATACAACATTATTATTACATGGTCTATACCTTCTATTTCATTTCTTATACAATTTTTGCTTGTCATATTCATTTTATAGCCTTTTGTATGCTCCTTAGGTATTTTCTTATAGTTATTATAAATGCATTGTCTTCTTGGGATGGTATCCGACATATTTTGGGGAAAGAAAAGGGAAAGTGATAAGCCTTAAGCCACAGTGTATCTCCTGTATTCAGTTTAGAAAGTTTGCACACAAGAATCTTCGTATACTCTTCCATCAGTAATGCTTCTTCTTTTATTTTTTTGCCTTTTATTGGTAACTGATATAGTAGTGACCTACCTGTGGCAAATCTACTGGTAAGGTAATGACCTACCTGTGGCAAGAAAGAGAAATTAATCATTATTATACAATTCTCCAATTATTCCCAAACTTTCTGTGATAGCTCCAGAATTATATTATGATAAGGGGCCAGTGGATCATGTTACTTCACCACTTTTTCTAGAGAAGAAACTATACAAGTCCTTGAATGGAACACACACACACACAGTGGAAATTGGGTTAAATCTCTGACTATAGGGAGGATAACTCTCAATATAATAAAGTAATTGAAGCCCTGTGTACTGATGTGACAAGATAGCTATTCTCTCATAAAGTCACTCCCTTATCTTAAGTATTTAATATTCCTCACATTTCATTCTGTCATTCAGAATATTTTAATAGGACTTAAAGAAATTAATAAGATTGAAACAAGAAAATCAAACTATATTGCAAAGATAGCACCAATAAAATTTTGTGACTGGTTTGATATACACAAGAGAAAATATGAAATTCCAGAACTAAGTCTGAGAGTGTATATTCTGACATCTAGATCCTTTCTTATTTGACTCATTAATTAAAACAACTGCCTAACACCAATCTCTATTTCTCTTGAGTTGGCTATTTTAGGCAAGCAAATTTTATCATTCCCTAGAGTACTGTCTAGTTTTTTAAATACTCTTTTACTTCCACAACATCTTTTTACCTGGCTTTAAATCAGAATGTAAAATACCACACTTAATAGTCTAACAAATTCCAACACATTATTTTTAAGGCTTTTAAATTTTGCAATAACTTTTACTAAAATAACTTAACCTTTCCTCTCTGTAGTGTATCTAAGGAGGTTCATGCTAACTTTCCTATGTAAATAAAAGTCTTCCTGTCCAAATCTTATATAACTGAAATAATACACTAAATTATCTCAACTTTCTTTCTCATTCTTGATAGATAAAATGCAGTTCATTGAAATACATTCTTATTTTACCAGGGCAATGTTTTGAGATTTGAATTTTCAAAGCTTAAATGCATCATTTGAAAAATTACTTTCTTTTTTTTTTTTTTTTTTTTGAGTTGGAATCTCACTCTGTCGCCCAGACTGGAGTGCAGTGGCCGCTCCCGGCCACCGCAGCCTCGACCTGCTGGGCTCCGGCGATCCTTCTGCCTCAGCCTTCCGAGTAGCCGGAATTACAGGCAAGAGCTACCACGCCCGGCTGACTTTTTTTTTATTGATTTGTTGTAGAGATGAGGTCTCGCTGCCCAGGTGGGTCTCGAACCCTCTGGCTCAAGCAATCCCCTCACCTCAGCCTCCCAAAGGCGCTGGATTACAGGATGAGCCACCGAGCCCGACTCGAAAAATTACTTTTTTATACACCAAATTGTAAATATTATTCCTTCCTTCTAATTTACAATATAGAAAGCTTCTTTACATCCTTGTGAGTGGAATTATATAAGCTTTTGTCTTCAGGTTTAAGAATAAATTTATACATGTCCTATAGATTTTAGGTAATGGTTAAATTATTCCAGCCAGCTTAAATGATTCCACATATTAAAGTGTGACTAACTTTTAGAATGAGAGAAATAAACAGTGAGGAAACAATAGTTAGAATTTTAAAATCTTTGTCATAATATTAACAAATTTTACTTTTCTTGATGTTTCCATAAACCCTCTACTAACAAACATGGTGCTTTCTTATGTCAGGCCTCGTGGTTAAACACTTCATTATATTATGGTATTATAGGAAGTGATCAGGTGAATTATAAAATAAATTTGCTTTTAACTACATTTAATTTTTTAAAACTATCTTAAATATGCCAGAAAACATTACCTATGTGTTTGTGGTTACTGGGATGAGATAGGGAGTTAATTTGATGTTATATTTTTATATTCCTATGAACAAGCATCTGTGTTGGCAAGATGAGACAGATGCTTAGGTCAAAGGAAACTAACCTGCTTCATCCCTGGCAAAGTTTAAGTTTCAAATTTTAAACACGTCTCCTAGGCCAGCAATCGGCTAGTCTTCTCCATGGGTATAGAGGATGGTCCACTTCTGGAGGACAATATCAAGCTGGCAGATTAAGACTCTTAAATGATTCCTGAACTTTCTTTAACAACCACACAAAAAAGCCCTTTTATTTTGGATAATCTCTTGTTTGTTCAAGTAGAACATTGAAGAAATCCTGTAACCTTGGTTTATCAATGTCATTGAGACTGTGTTCATTTTAAATAAAAAGTTATAAAATATTTTATACATAGCAGTGATGATCAAACTTAAATCTTGAGCTACTTGAAAATGAACTGAGAAGCAGAGGACTCTGAGATTAAATTTGAAGTCCAGTTTTATCCTTAATCATCATGTAAATGTGTGAAAATTACTTAATCTCTCTGTATTTCAGTTTCCTTATGTATTAATTTTAAGACCTATATCTGGTTAAAAAAAACATAAGGGCTGTTCAATTATATAAGTTTATGGAATTTAGGGATCATGTGGGAGTAATTTATATAATTATTATGTCTCTTACTGTTTCTTATACATAGTAAAGTTTAATAAAATTTCGAACTAAAAATGAAAATTACATTATAATAAATATTTTCTAAAATTACTAACAATTTTGTATAATTGCAAGATTGTTTATAAGCATGCAATTAAAATTTTTAAAAATAATTCAAAGGAAATTTATAGTGTACAATCAAATGACCGAGCTACATTATATAGCTTATTGTTAAAATCCCTCTATTTCTTTCTTTTCTTATCTTTTTTTTTTTTTTTTGAGTTGGAATGCTACTCTATCACCCAGCCTGGAGGGCAGTGGCACAATCATGGCTTACTGTAGCCTTGAACTCTTGGGATCAAGCGATTCTCCTGCCTCCGGACTACAGGCATGCTCTCCGACATGCAACCAATTTTTTAATGTTTTTTTGGAAATGAAGTTTTGCTATGTTACCTAGACTGGAAAATCCTTGTTCTTATGGGCTGATCTGAGGCTTGAAATAATATTAAAACACACACACACACACACACACACACACTCTCTCTCTCTCTCTCTCTCTCTCTCTCTCTCTCTCTCTCTCTCTCTCTCACACACACACACACCCATACACACAAACATATACAATAATTAGAGCCATTTGGAAAAAGACAAAGCTTCACCTCAGACCCCCAAAAGTTCAAATAAACTGGGCAGAAGAGTTCAGAGAATTAAGCTCTTGAGAGATGTTCCGGAGTGAAGTATTTAAAGCAGAAATTGGGTCTGGGATTTGTTCCAGCTGAGACTAGAAGTAATTTTTTGTGCAAGAGTGTATTAATTAATTTAATTAATTAATTAATTTATATTTCAAAGATTAAGGAAGCGTAGTTGTGAACATTCAGCCAATGGGTAGACAAGTGAGGAACAAAACGGAGTCAGACATCAGATTGAAAAACCAGATACTTCCACAAGGGTACCTGCATAATGAACATTGGTATACCTAACCCTGAATTGTACCCCACAAATTTAAAATAAAAAATTTAAAAGTTAAAAAAAAGACAAAACAGATACTAGTATAAAGATAGACCTGAGTTTTAAAGTCAGAGCTTATAAAAAAATCAATATTTGGACCAAGGTACATCCCTGTGTAACCGCAATCACAATCAAGACAAAGAACATTTTCAACTTCTCAAGATAATTCTTTGAGGCTTTCCACATCAATCCTCCTAACTATCATCTAGACATCGGACAACTCATTCTAGAATTCATGTAAAGGGAAACATAGTCTCTGAGGATCTATTTTGCTTAGCAAATAAGACTAAATGTTAATGACATAAAACAATAATACTTATTCACATCACTTACGAACTGCTAGTTTGGGCGGGAGTTTGTCTATTTGACATCTTCTGGTATGACTTGAAGATTGACTGGAACCTGGAATCATCTGGATGTTCCCTTACACCCATGTTGGTAGTTGATCCTGTCTACTGGCTGAAATTTGACTGTACCTCTTAATAGGAGGAATGCAAACAACTTTGAAGGCATTTTAGAAAAAACAGCCATAAGACTTTTTGGAGTCTGGCTTTCTTTTGCTCAGCAAAATATTCGAAAATTCATCTCTGTTATTCTGTAAATACGTAGTTTGTTTCCCTTAGTATTTTATTGTATAGTAGTGTTACAACCTGTTTATCCATTCATTTATGGATGAACATCCAAATTGTTTCTCGTTTGGAACTTTTATGAATATAGCTACTATAACACATTTGCACTTATATTTTAATTTTTCTTGGGTAAATATAATACATGTATGCAATAAATGTCTTTTGAGTCACATAGTAATCGTATTTTTAACTGTATAAGAAACTGCAAGTTTTCCCAAATGGTTGTACCATCTTACATTTTCATTAACAATGTGTGATAGTTTCTATTGCTGAACATACTCAACACTTGGTGTTATGGATTTGTAATACTTTCTAATTGTGAGTTTCAGTTTTATTTATATGAAAACTTATGTCGCTATCTTTTCATGTGCTTACTGACCATCATGTTTTTCAAATTTGTTCATAATTTTCCCCAATTTGTAATGGATGATATATATTATTATTAAACTTTAACAGGTCTTCTTCACGTTTTCAATAAAAAAATTTTCAAATACAAAATAAAAATGAAAAGCATTTTCCCCTAGTCTGTGGATTGCCTATGCATTTGTAGTGGTGCATTTGGAGGCTAGAAACTTTTCATTATTGAATTGTTTCAAAAAAATTTTGTGTTTAATCCTCTGTGTTTTCTTCTAGAAGACATATTGTTTGAGATTTTTATTGAAATCCATTATTCATTTCAAAATAAGTCTTGTACATGGTGGGAAGCAGTTATGAGGCTTATTTTTTCTCCTATGGATATCGAGTTTTGGCATCATCATTTACAGAAAAGACCAGTATTTTACACTGAATTTCCTTGGCATTGTCAAAACCTATCCCCCCATACACACATCCACTTACATCCACAAGCAACTAATTTTGGATACTTTGATTTCTTCCTCTGATTTGTGCATTTTTTATGACTACCCTTACAGCAATACCATAGTGTATGATTTCTAGAAGTTACAAATTAATTTTTGAAATAGTATTGACATAGTTTTGGCTGTTCTAGATTTTTTGCATTTCAGTATGAATTTTAAAATCAACTTGCCAATTCTTACACCCCCCCCAAAAAATAAATCCACAAAGCTTGAGGGAGAGTAGAGTGAGTACGGTCCATGAGTGAGTAGTAGTGTGCTGCCACATTTCAAACATCTGGGGATTTTCCAAACGTCTTAATTTGATTATTTATAATTTAGTTCTGTTTTGGAAATAAATTTTAAAAATCACTCCATATGACATTAACTTTTTACAATTTATTGAGAATTATTGTATGCCCTAACTTTGTGAATGTCCCATGTGAGCTGGAAAAGAATGTGGAGTGCGTCAATGTTGGATATAGTTTTATATAAAGGTCTCAAACAGTAGCTATTGATTTGTCTACTTGTTTTTTAGTTCTATCACTTTTGTTTACTGTATTTTGAAGCTATTTATACACAAACATTTAGTATCATTATGTCTTAATAAACAGACACTTCCGTCATTAAAAAAGCCCGTCTTAGTTTCTAGTAATATCCCTTGTTCTGAATTCTGTTCTGTACCATTATCATTTGTGTTTATATAATTCATATATATTTTCCATCTTTTTACTTTAAATCAATCTGGTCTTTTAATGTGAGTATCATATCTTGTGAGCAGTATTTGCCTGTGTTTTGCTTCTGTATTCTATTCTGACAATGTCTTTTATTTGGAGTAATCATGTATATTTACTGAAATCATCAATGCATTTGAGTGGACACCTACAATTTATATTCTTATTTATTGTCTTCTAGATTTAGATAAATTGAATATTTTGAATTGACTCTAACACTAAATTTTATGTTCTCCTTTAATTTATTAGCTACACCTATTTCTTTATATGTGAGTTTGTGTGTGTGTGTGTGTGTGTGTGCATAAATATGTGTGTGTACAACCTAGGGTTTAAAATATTCATCTCTAGCTTCTTAAAATTAGCCTTTGAACACTTATATACCACTTTGTCTATATTGTGAAAAAGTTGCAAAAGTATACTTTCCTTTAATCTCTTTTTTATCTTGTTGTCATACACTTCCCTACTATCTGTGCCATATGCTTAACCATATTATTCACTTTGTTGTAAACATTTTGTTGTTTAAAGAATTTAAATAACATTTTTTTCATTATATCTGCCCTTCATGCCTTTATGCAAATTTGTTTCCAATTGATTTATTTTATATTTGTCAAAAAATTTTCTTTATTTTTTTGTAGTTTCAGTGTAATAGAGAAAAGTGTCCACAACTTCTGTTTTTCTGAAAAAGTTATTATAGCTATATATAGAATGGAAACTGTCATTGTTTTTTCTTTGGTTGTGAGATGTCATTCCATAGCTATCTTATTTATATTGTTTCTGACAAGAAGTCTGTAATTATCATTATTTTTACATTCTACATTTCTTATTTTTTAAAATTCTTACTGCCTTAAATATTTTCTCTTTATTACTAGATTTTAGTAATTTCATTCAAATATGTTTGTTAGGGTTTTGTGTTTATCTTCTTGCTCCGGGTTTTCTTTTCGTGTGTGTGTGTATGTGTGTGTGTGTGTGTGTGTGTGTCTTGGATCTATATTGTTCTTATTCTGCTGTTCCATTACATAAATCATTTGATATTCCCTTACTAGTCAATTAGAGCCTACTTTTTAAAGATTAATTTTATCATTGCTTTGGACAACTTCTATTGCCATGTCTTCAATTTCACTTATCTTCTGTGTAACAATGTTAATCTATTGTTATTATATGTTTTTTAGCTCTTGAAGTTTCATTTGCTTTTTAAAATTTTTTTTCTCTGCTCATTTTGTCTGTTTGCTTTTACATTCTTAGCATAAGCCATTTCTACTAATTCCATCATTTTTATCATTTCTGTGTCTATATTTATTTACTGACTTTTCTTGCAATTATAATTTACACTTCCCTAATGATTTATATATCTAGTACTTTTATGGGAAACTGAACATTATAAATATCAAACTGTTTTTTTTTTGTTTTTTTTTTTTTGGAGTTGGAGTCTTACTCTGTTGCCTACGCTGGAGTGCAGTGGCATGCTCCTGGCCACCGCAGCCTCCACCTGCTGGGCGCAGGCACTCCTTCTGTCTCAGCCTTCAAGTAGCCAGAACTACAGGTGCATGCAACCATGCACAGCTATTTATTTATTTATTTGTTTATTGTAGAGACAAGGTCTCACCATGTTGACCAAGTTGGCCTTTAGCCCATGGACTCAGGCAATCCTCTCACCTTGGCCTCTCAAATTGCTGAGATTATAGCCTTGAGCCACCATGCCTGGCCTACATTGTTGATAATATAAATGCCATTGGTTTTAAAAAAAAAAGATTGTAGAATTTTGTTTCAGAAGGCAGTTATGTTACTTGAGTATCAGTTTGATCTTTTAGTATTTTAAAGCTATGGTATGGCAAGTTTTGGTTAGCTTTATTAAGGGCTACTGTACTTCCATTACGTGTAATTTCTGCTGTGTTCCTGATAATACAAGGAGCAATAATACAAGGGAGCAATAATGATATTGTACTGGAGCAAAAATGTAACCTTTTTTTTTTTGAGTTGGAGTTTCACTCTGTTGCCCAGACTGGAGTGCAGTGGCCGCTCCCGGTCACCTCAGCCTCGACCTGCTGGGCTCCGGCGATCCTTTCGCCTCAGGCTTCCAAGTAGCTGGAACTACAGGCGCACACTACCACGCTTGGCTAATTTTTTTGATTTATTGTGGAGATGAGGTCTCGCTGCCCAAGCGAGTCTCGAACCCGCGGGCTCAGGCAATCCACTCATCTCAGCCTCCCAAAGGCACAGGATTACAGGCTGAGCCACCGAGCCCGGCTGAAAATGTATCCTAATTTACTTTTTGATATGTAAGTCTCACTGAGAAACAGGGACATATGGAATCCCAAGGGTATAGTTGGACACAGAAGTGATAGGGTAAAACTGCCTAAAAGAGAAGGACCAGGTGAGCATGAGTCTCAGAAGAATTGACTTTTCAAGGGCATGCATGATAGAGATAATTGGCTATATATGTAGATTTGTGGACTTAATCAATGACTTTTTTGTGTAAAATTCTGTAACTGCTGCAGTCCATTGTAGTGTCTCTTCTGGTAAAGGATTGGAGATTGGGAGAATTAAGATAAGTAAGTTAAGCTTTTTCAGAATAATCATAATGTTTTATTAAGTCATATCCATTTTCTTCTTCACCTTTATGTTAATTATGTTCCTAAAAACTGCAGTTAAGGCAAAAGGTAACTTCTGAAGTAGCAGTATCCTTGTTTTTCTTGCTCTTAATAGTAATTTCCATTTTTATTTCAGTAGACAAAATTATGCTCCCATATGAGACCTCATTACTGTATTTCTAAAACTTGTATTTCGGAGAATCTCTTGTAATAAAACTATTTTAAAGAGAAGGTACATATATTCCTTTATCATATATGCCTCTAAGGATACAAGGAGTTGATCGACTGAGATCTCACTTTATTTTTCAACTAATTGGTGTACTAAAAAACAATGCTAGCTAGGAGCTCAGTAGTTGTGGTTAACTTATCAAATATGCTTTTTAAAATTCATTTTTCTATTATTTCTTGCTCATATTTTTGCCAATATATAAGAGCTACCCTTAATTATTTTTTCACTGAGCAATTTAAAATAACTTTTCCCAAATGTTGTATTGTAGGAGAAATTGACAGATTTGACAGATTACTATATTTTTATTACATAAACAAAAATGAAGTGATCGTAAAGACTACAATCTTTGATACGATATTATACATAAACCGTTTGATAAATATTAGAACATACTGAACCTTTAGAACCTGTAGATGCAAGCAAAACAAAAAACATCTTACAAATTATGGCATCGATGGCCATCTGAGAAGGACCTAAGATATATTCCAAAGTAACAGATAGCAGCTGTGCTATGGAGAAAAAAGACAGACAGTTATTAAGATGCTGTAGATAGAAGGGTGTTAATAAAAACAGTTCTGCATGGGTTTTCGTCACAGAAATTTAAGAATTGACTATTAGAGTTTCTTGTTTGGCTCAACATATTATTTCCAAAGGATTACAATCCATATAAATTAGGACAATTAATGTAATCATATGTTATAACTAATAAACTAGAAATTGAAAATAAGAGTTGTGGATGATAATTATCAGAAGGAAGGGAGGAAAGGAAGAAGGAGAGAGAGAAAAAGTGAGAAAAGGAAGGAAGGAAGGAAAGGAGAGAGGGAGGAATGAAGGATGGAAGGAAGGAAGAAAAAAGGAGGTAGAGAAAGGGGGAGGAAGGGGGGAAGGAGAGAAAAGAAAAGAAAAGGAAAAAAAGAAAAAGTAGGCTTTAAGAAGGCTATTCAAGAAAATACAGTGAAACCCTGACAAATTCAAGATAATTGAGTGCTGTTTTATTGTTGTGTTGACAAATTCTACTACTGTAATACTCATTTCAATCAAGGATCATTTTATGTAGGAAGAATGCAATGCCATAATGGTATACTCATCTATTCATTTCATCCATATTTCCTTCAAAAATAAATTTGCACCCCAAACTTTTCTGTTTCTTGATGTTATTCATCTTCATAGTCACATAGAAATAATGACCTCTATAAAAGATTGTCTCAATAATTTTAAACTGCAGTGAGACAAAATTATTTTTTTTGTTTTTGAAAATGAAATGTTTTTTTGCTGTAATTTTTAGAAAATGTTATAATAAATGGGGTCCTTAAAACATTGATTATCTTAACACCACATATTTTCAGTGTTCATCTTATTTAGCTAACACCACCAATATGTAGTTTAAATGTCACTGAGAGGAAGAATCTAGCTGAGA
This sequence comes from Carlito syrichta, assembly GCF_000164805.1. Lineage (NCBI taxonomy): Eukaryota > Metazoa > Chordata > Mammalia > Primates > Tarsiidae > Carlito > Carlito syrichta. The sequence continues at coordinate 155,574 of NW_007246969.1, forward strand.
TCTTTGAAAAGCATTTCACTATCTTATTTATTTGAGAAAGTTTTCAGAAGAGGTTAACCGGTAAGAAGATGAGACTTGGGTCAATTTTGTTGGTCTTAAATACAATCAAAGAATCACTGACTTCAATTTCAAGGTTAGCTATTCAGGCAGTTTAGAGGGCAAGCTTTCGCTCAGTTTTCTAGTCCAGTGCTCTTTCCATTTCCTCATGAAGAAAACTGTGTGAAAAAAATAGGTAGAAATAACATTAAATCAAGTAATTTGATTGAGGATTATAATTAAAATGTCATACGCTTTATTCAAGCTCGACCAAGAGATTTTCTATTCAAAACATGAGGAAGCAGCTAATAATAGTAATAATAATAAGCATTTAAAATATTTACAATGCAAAAACTATTTCACTGAAATCCCTCACCACCACCCCCTTCCCCGGGCATGACAGAGAAGTTAATTAAGTTACCCAAGAGTCAGAATTGAAACTCAGTGGAAGAAGTTCTTGGTTTCAAAGAGCAATTTTGCATCATGACTTTGAAGTAACTGAATTTTTTTTTCATCTAATTGTTTTTCTGATTTTGGATATTCATTTTCTTTATGCTGTCAGTTAACACCCCTCCATCTCAGAGTTTCATTTAGTACTCATTTTATGTGCCCAGAATTTGGACTCCTTGATAATTCTGTCTCTCATAGTTGCAAATCTTTCACTTATACCCTGAATTTTTCAGACTGTATGACACAGTCTAAATATCTTTCTAGTTGAAAATTTAGCTCAGTGTGCTCATCTGAAGGAGTTTCTGCCCAACCATTCATGAATGTCTTTGTGCCAGCCAAGAAACTGTGGCTAATAGTCTGTCAGCCAGTCTCATGTTCTTTCTTTCTGCTAATGAAATCATTTTCATGCTCAAAGATTCAAAAATAGATTTTATTTCTACTATTCTCATTGTAATAAAAGATCATGGTGTATATTTCTAGATAGATGAATAGAAACATGGTTAAACATACATATGTCTTTTATCTACATTTCTCAAATACACATAATTTACAAGAAATACATAATCTAAAAGGTAATTATCATACAATAAAACTCAAGGAAACACATTGTTTCAGTGAGTGATGTTTTTCATTCTAAACTAATAAAATAATTCTTAAAAATGATGATAAATGAATTTCAAGAACCTTTTAAAGTAATAGGGGAAAAAAGAAAACAGTCCCTTAGAATCAGCAACAATTAAAAATAATAGTGTTAGTAATAAATGTTAGTTTTCTACATAAACTTTTGCATAACTTCTGTTTCCTTTTTATTATTAATTTTTTTTCATTATGGAGATGTGGGGTACAGGTAAGGATTAACTATACAAGCAGGCTGCATGCAGGAGAAGTTTGGGCCTCCAACTGGCCCTCACTTTCCCTGTTAAGAACCAGGTACCCTTTGTATTATCATGTGCTTCCAGCACTCTTCTCTACCTCCCTTCCTCCCCCAGCAATGCTCAGCAACTGCCAATCCGCCATTTGTGCTAATGTGATTAATGTTCAGGTCCCACTTATGAGTGAGAACACATGGTATTCAGTTCTTTGTTTCTATGATAGATCACTAAATATGATGGTTTCCAACTCCACCCAATTTTTCTCAAAGTCCATGATTTTGTTCTTTATGGTTGCATAATACTCAATCATGTATATGTACCACATTTTCTGTATCCAGTCCACTTTCAATGGGAAGTAGGTTTGGTTCCATGTTTTTACTTTTGTGAATAGTGTAGCTATAAACAAACATGTGCAGGTGTCTTTTGGGTAGAGCAATTTATGTTCCTCCAGGTATATTTCCAGGAAAGAGATTGTTAGATTGTATGGAAGATCAGTTTTTCGATTTTTAGGAATCACCACACTGATTTCTATAGACGTTAAAATAGTTTACACTCCCACCAATAGTACAGAAGTGTTCCCTTTCCTCTGTACCCATACCAGCATATGTTGGTTTTTGATTTATTAATGATGACCAGCCTTACTGAATTTAGATGGTATCTTACTGTAGTTTTGATTTGCACTTCTCTGATGATTGGTGAGGTTAAACATATTTTCATGTCTCTGTTGGTTGTTTGTATGTCTTCTTTTGAAAATTGTTCATGTCCTTTGCCCAGTTTTTAATGGGGTTGTTTGTTTTTTCCTTTTACACTGTTAGAGTTCCTTATAGATTTTGGATGCTACACCTTTGTCAGATACATAATTAACAATTTTTTCCCCCATTCTCTTGATGGTTTCTTTTGCGGTGCAAAAGCTTCTCATTTTGATGAGGTTCTACGTGTCTATCTTAGCTTTTATGGCATTTGCTCTTGGGGATTTGTTCAAGAATTGGTTACCTACTCTGATGTGCATAAGAATGTTTCCTATGTTTTCTTCTAGGATTTCTATAGTTTGAGGTTTTACATTTAGGTCTTTGATCCATTTTGAGTTGATTTTTGTATATGATGATAGGTGGATGTCTAGTTTCACTTTTCTGTATGTGGTCAGCCAGCATCATTTACTAAATATGATTTCCTTTCTTCAGTGGCTATTATTAGTGGCCTTGTCAAAGATAAGTTGGTTGAGAGACCAAGTTTTTGCTTCCAGGATCTCTGTCCTGTTCTTTTGATCTATGTGCCTATTCTTTTACCAATACTAGGCTGTTTTGGTTACTGTAGCCTTATAGTAAAGTCTAAAGCCTGGAAGTATAATACCTCCTGCTCTGCTCCTTTTGTTTAAGATTGTTTTGGTGATTCATGCTTTATTTGTTTCCATATGAATTCCTGTATTGTTGTTTTCCAGTTCTGAGAAAAATGACTTTGGTAATTTGATGAGTGTCGCATTGAATCTGTAGATTGCCTTGAGTAGGATGGACATTTTGACAATACTGATTCTTTCAATCCATGAGCATGGAATTTTTTCCATTGTTTTTGTCATCCTAGATGTCTTTAAGCTGCATTTTATAGTTCTTATTTGTGATGATCTTTCACTTCTTTGGTTAGGTGGATGCCAGGGTATTTCCTTATTTTGTGGTTATTGTGAATGAGATTGTGCTTTTTTTTTTTTTCCTCCACCTGCTTGTTTCTGGTGTATAGAAACACAACTGTCTTTTGCACATTGATTTTGCACCCAAAGACTTGACTGCAGTTGATTATCAGTGCAGAGAGGCCTTTGACAGATTCCCTAGGGTTTCCAAGGTATAGAATCATATTGTTCACAAAGAGGCATACCTTAACTTCCTCTTTTCCTATTTGGATACCCCTGATTATTTCTCTTGCCTGATTGTCCTGGCTACGACTTCCAGCACTATGCTGAACAGGAAGGGTGAGAGTAGGCAGCCTTATTTTACTCCAGTTCTGAGGGGGAAATGCTTCAGCTTCTGCCAATTGAGCAAAATGTTGGCAGTGGGTTTATCACGGATGACTCTTACTGTTTTGAATAATGTCCCTTCTATGTCTATGTGCTCAAGAATTTTTATCAAGAAAGGATGTTGAGCTTCATCAAATGCTTTTTCTGTGTCTAATGATATAATCATGTGGTTCTTGGTTTTACATCTGTTGATGTGCTGAATTACATTTATGGTCTTGTGAATGTTGAACCAGCCCTTCATTGGGATGAAGCCCACTTGGTCATGGTGGATGATCCTTGAGATGTGTAGTTCAATCCAATTTGCTAGAATCTTGTTTAGAATTTTTGCATCTATGTTCATCAAGGAGATTGTCCTGTAATTCTCTTTCCTTGTTGGGGTTTTCCCTGGTTTGAGTATCAATATGATGTTGGCTTCATAAAATGAGTTGGGGAGCAGTCCATTATTCTCAAATGCCTGGAATATCATCAATAAGATTGGTATAAGCTCCTCTGTGTATGTCTTGTAGAATTCAGTTAGTAAATCATTGGGTCCAGGTCTTTTTTTTTTTTTTTTTGGTAGGGAGATTTCCTATGACTGAGTCAATTTTCTGTATTGTTATTGGTCTTTCTGAGGTTTCAAGTTCCACTTGTTTCAACCTTTGTGTGATATCAGAAAGTGTTCCATTTCCTGTAGGTTTTCTAGTTGATTTACATAAAAGTTTTTATAGTAATCTCTGATAATCTTTAGAATTTCTTCAGGGTCAGTTGTGACTTTGCCTTTTGTGCTTTTAATTGTGTTTATTTGTCTGCTTTTTTAGTCAATATGATCAGAGAAGCATCAACCTTATTTATGATTTTAAAGAACCAGCTTTTGGTCTTGTTGATCCTTTCTATGATATTTTTTCCTTCTATGTCCTGCAATTGTGTTTTTATCTTGGTGACCTGGGTTCTTCTGGTGAAGTTAGGATTGAGGTGATCTTGCCTTTTCAGCTCCTTGAGGTGTGACATTAGGCTATTTGTGATCTCTTTTCTTGATGTGGATTTGCAATGCTATGAACTTTCCTCATGACACTGTTTTCATGGTACCATTGAGATTCTGATAAGATGTGTCTTTGTTTACTTTTGTTTCCAGTAACCTTTTTTATTTTTTTTCTACCTTGATTCTGTGTTGACTCAGAAGTCATTCAGAGCATGTTTCTTAGTTTCTATGTCTTTGTGTGTTTTGGAAGGAAATTATAGATGATTGTATTTATTAGCACTGTGACCTGAAAAGATGCATGGCATTGTTTTGGTCTTTTGACATTTGTTCATGCTTGATTTAAGTCTAAGAATGCACTCAATCTTGGAGTATGTTCCATGTACTGATGAATAGAATGTATACTTTGTAGATGTTGGGTGAAAGGTTCTGTAGATGTCTATTAAATCCATTTAGCCGAGTTGAGATTCCAAATCTCCTTACTGATTTTTTTTGCCCCAATGATCTATCTACATCTGTTAGTTATATATTTAATTCTCCACTTATGATTGTGTGAGAGTCAATGTTCTCCCTTAGTTTTCTTAGTAGTTGTTTTAGAAAACCTGGTGCTACTGTGTTGTGTGCATATATGATTAGGATGGATATCTTTGCTGGTGAATTGAGCCATTTACCATTATGTAGTGTCCTTTCATGTCCTTTTAAACTTTTGATAGTTTGAAGACTGCTTTGTTTAATATTAGAATAGCTACACTTGTCCTCTTCTGTTTTCTGTTTGCCTGAAAGATTATTTTCCAGTCTCCAACTTTTAGCCTGTGGGTGTCCTTTGCAGTGAGATGAATTTCCTGGAGGCAGAAGATTGTTGGATCATGCTTCTTTATCTAGTTTGCCATTCTATGTCTTTTCAGTGACACATTTAGTTTATTCATGTTGAAATTTATTATTCAGCTTGTCTTTGTTTTCTCTATCATAGGGCTTTTAAAGGGTTGCTTTGTTTCCTTTTTACTTTTGTATTTACTATATGCATGTATTTTCATTTTTGTGAGTGCTATGTATGCTCTGGAAACTCTGTGCTTGCCTGTACTTTTGTGATGGGCATGGCCTTTCTTTTTTCCCTTATGTTCATCACTTTCTTAAGTGTCTCCTGAAGGACTGGTCTGGAGGTGACATATTCTCTTAGGAATTTGATGTCTGGGAATGATTTTAGTTCCTCATCACTGAAGTTTAGTTTGACAGGGTAGAAAATTATTGATTGGAATTACTTATCTTTAAGAATGTTAAAAATTCGACTCCTGTCCCTTCTGGCTTGTAATGTTTCTGTGGATAAGTCTTGAGTGATTTTAGTGGGTTTTCCCCAGAATATAGTCTGGTATTTCTCTCTTTCTGCCTTTTGAATTTTTTCTCTCTTTGTGGAGGTGGATTATCCTGTGCCTTGGGGATGGTCTTCTCATATGATACCTTGCAGAGGTTCTCTGACTCTCTTTTGCTTGATGGTCATCTCTCGGATAGATGTGGGAAGTCTTCTTGAATGACTTCATGGAATGCTTGTTTCACATGTTTTCCATTTCCATTTCTGCATCAGGGATACAAATCAGGCATAGATTTTGCTTCTTGACATAGTTCCAAGTCTCTTAAAGACTTTGCTTCTTCTTTTTAAGATTTTGTTCTATGTGTTTGACAGACTGGATTAATTCCATATTTTAGTCCTCAAGCTCTGAGATTCTTTTTCTCTGCCTGGTTGATCCTACTACCTATGCTTGTTCTTGCTTTCCAGGATGAAACTTTTCATTTCCATTATTTTAACATGGAATTTTTTGAAATTGGCCTCCTCCGTTTTAGCTTCCTGCATGATTTCAGTGAGTTTCTCTTCTGGTTTCTCTTGGCTCCTGTTCACTTTTGCCATCCAATCTCTTATTTCTGTGGCTGTCATCTGGGACAAGTCATTCGTGGGCGGGGGGCGCTATCCACTGTGCTCTGTTAGCTGCTTTTTTGGGCACTGCCTTTTTAGGACTCTGAGGATTGCCTGCATTATTTTCACTGATTTTTTTTTTCCCATTTGTGACAGGCCTCTCTTGATTTAAAGCTCTGAAGCTATTCAGTTACCCTCTGTTCTAGAGTCCTTTTCATGGTTCAATGTATGTCACTCAGTGAAATAGTGAGGGGCATTCATACCTGCTCCTTGCTCCAGCTTGTGGCAGGATTCTGTCATTGTAGAGCTTCTTACTGGCTGCTAAACTTTCAGGACGAGCTTTCAGTCCCCACTGCTAGTGCTCTGTGGGTAGTGAGCCGGGAGATGGGCTCGCTAGCAACTGGACTTCCAATCCAGGTTCCTTCCCACTGAGAGAGCCCACCAGTGTCTGTCATGTCACTTTCTCCCTGTTCAGTACTCTACTCTTGAAATAGAGCAGATTTTCCACCTCTCAATAGGTGACAGACACTGCCTTTCCAGGATGCAGGATTTGATGGAGTGCCTCCTGATCTGGCTGAAGGGTGGCCACCAGCCACTGGCATTGCTCATCTGTTGAGTTCACTTTGCAGGTGGGCACCTCCCCCCATCCCCACCTATGAGTCACCAGTGTGGCAGAAAACTGCACTAACGACAGCTGCCCCAGCACATGCCTTACTCCCATTCCTCTTGGACTGCATTTGCTCAAAGTCTAAACTCTGCTCAAAATTCCTTCCTTGTGGGACTGATAACCTGCACCCATGTGGGAGGAAGTGAATTGTCCCAGGGGTCTTTGGATCACTCACGCACTTTTTTTTTTTTTTTGAGTTGGAGTCTCACTCTGTTGCCCGGACTGGAATGCAGTGGCTGCTCCTGGCCACCGCAGTCTTGAACTGCTGGGACTTCGGTGATCCTTCTGCCTCAGACTTCCAAGTAGCTGGAACTACAGGCACATGCTACCACATCCGGCTAATTTTTTTGATTTATTGTAGAGATGAGGTCTCGCCAAGTTTCCCAGGCGAGTCTCGAACCCGTGGGCTCAGGCAATCCACTGGGCAGGGCTTCAGTTCTTGTGCTAGCTTGAGGCATGGTGGAGGATGGGGATCCCAGATTCCTGCATTCACTGGGGCTTTCCAGTCTCTGTGTGCTCAAAGAGACTTTTGCTGGGAGTGAAGGGAGTGTCAGCCTTCCAAAAATGTTCAAGGTGTTTCCATTTATCACAGACTGAGTCCTTACTCACTGCTTCACTCAGCAAGAGCAGTGCTAATCTGCTGCTCCACGGCGGCCATCTTGGATCCCCTTTCTTCTGTTTCCATCGATGATTTAAGCACCACAATTTAAATTCCCTTGGTAAGAGAAATGAACATTTTTTATTACAAATATCTGTTACATATGTATTATAGATGTTTTAATTCAGTGAATAATAATTATTCTAATTGTGATAAAAATCTCAACGGGAGATCAAACCTGGGTGAATTACTTAGTTTTTATAACATGGTAGTAATTTAAGAAGCCACTCTAGTCCAATTGCTACTTATTATTAGCACTTCCTTAAATTCACCTAGGTAAAAGGATTCATAATAAATTTTTTTAGATTAAAAAACTTGGTTTATTTAGGAAGTAAATGAGAGAGAGAGAGCTATTCATCTCCCCAAGATAGAGGAGGGGACCAAATCTCAAAAGCATAGCATCCATACCTCAAAGAGCCATGTGGCCCTACCAGAGTATAAAAAGCTATGGAAAATGGTGAGAGAGAGAGAGAGAGAGAGAGAGAGAGAGAGAGAGAGAGAGAGAGAGAGAGAGAGAGAGGAGATTTAGTTCCCCAAGGTAGGGGAGGAGGGCAAAGCTAGAAAACATGATGGCCATAGCTCAACACCAGAGTTTAACAGAGAAATGACCACTTTATAATAATTTCTAATAAACATTTTATGTGGTGAGTTTGTAGCTCTGTCACCAATGCAATGCATGATGTTGGGTAAGTCTTTTCATATTTTATTCTGAGATAGCTTCAAATAAAAGTGATTATCAGCTAACATTATTTTGTCTGAAAATGACCAACACAAACTGAATTTATCAGCAGGTGTTTATCGTCTTTCTCTTTCAAGTTTTGTCATTTGATTTTTTACTACTGTAGGTTACTGAGTCTTTCTGTTTGTTCCACCATTAATGACTTAATTTTTCAAACGGTTGTCTCTGTGTCAGGGTTACCCCTTAACCTTTCCTCTCTTTGACCTCAATTCTAGATTCCTTCCAATTAAGTCAGGTAAGTGTAACTACACAGTTGAATCTGTTCTACGTCTATCATTTCCAATCAGTATACTTTCTCAGTGCCCAAAATGTTTTCAAAGAATTTTAAATAAACCATTTACTCAGAGTAAATAAACCTACTTCCCACAAATATCTCATAGTCTGCCAGAGAAGCCATATGTTTAAAAAGTTGCAATACAATTGACATTGCATTCATAAAACGCAACAAGCATCCAGAGTAAAGATCTCACAAAAGATAAGACAAAACTCGTATCTTTCTCCTGGTCTATCACTTATTTTATTGCCATATACATTTATGCTCCACATAATTTCATTTTGGTTAATGATGACCACATAGACAATGGTGGTCCCATAATATTCACATGGAACAGAAAAAATAGTGACATTGTAGCCAGTATAAGACATCATGCGATTATTTAAGCTTTAAAATAAATTTAGTGTAGCCTAACTGTACAGTGTGTATAAAGTCTACAGTAGTGCATACTGATATCCTAGGACTTCACATTCATCATCACTCACTCACCCAGAGCAACTTCCAGAGCTGCAAGCTCCATGTATGGTAAGTTTCCTATACATGTGTACCATTTTTTATCTTTTATACCCTACTTTACTATACTTTTTCAATGTTTATAGATACCCAAATACTTGCCTTGGTAGTACAATTGTCTGCAGTATTCAATACAGTAACCTGCTGTACAAGTGTGTAGCCCAGCAGAAATAGGCCATACCTAATATGGTATATTGCCCAGATGTGTAGTAGGCTATGTCATCCAGGTTTGTGTAAGTAACTTCATGATGTTCACACAATGACAAAGTCATCTAACAATGTGTTTCCTAGTGTGCATCCTCATTGTTAAGCAATATATAACTATAATTACTTATTTATTCATTTCAATAAAGCATACCCAATGCTTTTAAAAGTGTCTCTATTTCTTTCATATAAAAGAATATTTTTTTTTCCTTATTATAACTCATCCATTTACCTGTGCAACTCTCTGGTCACAGTTCTTCTAGAGTAGGGAAATGTTACAGCACTCATCCACATTCTTTTTAGTTTACATCTTTAGTCTCTTCATGAATTGTAACTTCTTTCATACATTTATCTACCAATTTTATAACTCTTGGCATATGAGGAAAATAACTCTTCTACTCACTTTGAAAATGCTCATATTTTTTCTGGGATATACAATTGTGCAATATTCAAGTTCATCAATCTAGCAAAAGTAAATCAAAACCTTATGTATTACTTCATTGTCAACTTCTCCAAGCTATGGGTTATTGTTGTCCTTCTTTTTCCCTAAATAAAATACTTTTAAGTTTTTCCCCATGTTTTTAAATTATCATCCATAAGTCAAATAGTGAAACATAATTTGAATATTTGAAAATATTTTCAATTAACCAAAAGCCCCTCCATCAATCAGTTCTTTAAACTTGCAAACTAATGGGAATTTTTCTCCTTTTAATTTTTTAAAAGTTGTTAGTATTTTATTTGAAGTGCTCTTATGATGTATACTTTTTGTCATGAGAGTTGAGAACAGATATTTTAAAAATTTTGTAACCATAATTTGAATGTTATCATCCTCTATTAAGATGAGAGATTTCAAGCAAAAAGATGGTTATTAATTTTTAACTTTTTATTTCTGTGATGGATTTACCTATTTAAAAAATATGTATATTTTGTACATGTAAAATTTACAATGTTTTTCTCTAAATATATATGTATACATGAATGAAAAACACCAGAGTTGATGACATTATCATTCTGTCATCGCTTTATTCTGATATTACAGTGACTTTTCCTTATTAAACCTCATCTACTTACCTGTACAACTATCTTCTCCCAGTTCTACAGTGGAGGAATGTTTTCTTTATGGTTCAATTGATCCCACACTACCATACTAGATATATTTTGCAATAGCAGATTTTTTTTTATAATGCTATTTCTCACCTATTATTTTGCTTTCAATTAATAGGTTTTTAAAAATAGGTTATAGTTAAAATTCTTCAGGCTTGCATTCAAAACTCTTCCCAATCACACCCAACACTGTCTATTTCAAGCATATTTTTCACTATTCTCCCAACATAGATTTTCAGTACAATATAATGGTTTTTACTTATAATATTATTGATATACTGTTCTTATAACCATTTCTGTAGTGTTTTATATACTGTGGCCATAAAATTTTCAGTCATTCTTTATACATTTATATTTGTATGAGTTCCTTCTATCTTTCAACAAACATTTTTTGCATCATATGCTGTATATTTCAAATATTCATGAATAAATAAACCTACTTCCCTCAAATATAGTCTGCCAAGAGAAGCCAAATATTTAAATAATTGCAATACAATTAGCATTGCATACATAAAAGGCAAGGAAAATCCAGAGTAAAGATCTCAGAAAAGATTTAACGATTGGAAAAGTCAGGGGGAACTTGCTGAACTGCAGATTCTTGGGTCCATTCTATTCTGATGTTATAGTTCCAGGTTGAAAAGGTATAATTCTTTCAACAAAACTAGAGATAAATTCCTCTTTTTTCAGTTAGGCAATAGACGACCATGTGTTCTGGATAAAATGGACACTGCCTGAAGTTCATTCTATAAAGACAACCATATGAAGAGTTTCATACAAGATATAGAGGAATCCTGTTTCAGCAATGTGTAAGAATATGCTAGGAAGAGGATGATAAATTTTGTGTGGATTGTATACAAAAGGAACTTAAGAATGGTGTTCTCTCTACCAGTTTGTTAACTATGTGAGGAAATTGACAAAGTTGTTAAAATCTGGAAAATGTGTTTGAAGTCTTTGCTATTCACTTTAATTTTCTAGATGTAAAGTGCTACATTGTACCTTACCAGGGATCACAGCATTACATTAAGGATAAACTTAATGACTAGTTAGCAAAACTTCAGTAGGCTTTAGATAAAAATCTCTGCTTACATTTATCTTGTATAAGCATAATTTATTGCATATTTTCTGAAATTTTTCTCCAGATTTCCACTATCTTTGGAAACACTTTATGAGTTGTAAGTTGATTCCATAATTTCCAAGTCAAGCAATTACAATCTACCTATTGTTATAGATAGACAAGGTTTTCTAATTTGCATTCCTATATTCAAATTATAAATTATATTTATAGTATATTATCCATATATATTTTTCACTTTTTTTTTTTTTTTGAGCTGGAGTCTCACTCTGTCGCCCAGACTGGAGGGCAGCGGCTGC
>NW_007246969.1:167347-232347 GCF_000164805.1 Carlito syrichta
CCTCAGCCTTCCAAGTAGCTGGAACTATAGGCGTGCACTACCATGCCTGGCTCATTTTGACTTTATTGTAGAGATGAGGTCTTGCCAAGTTGCCCAGGTGGGTCTCGAACCCGCGGGCTCAGGCAATCTACTCACCTCAGCCTCGTTTTCTCTTAAAATATGTTAGCTATATGTGACCTATGATATCTGGAAACATTCTGGAAAGCTAGTTATGTGAGTGCATTCAAATAAATCACTTGACTCTTCTACTCTTCTACACTACTATGGCTATCATTCCGTAGCAAGGGAAGACTGGCAGAAATATTATTTTCAATTTTTCCATAATGTCAAAACATGTAATGTCTTGTAGTCCTTGATCTAAGGAGTCAAATAAATACTTTTTTATTAGAAAAATGACTTGATCACTTCAGTGATGCTAGCTTGTGTCATACTTTGAAACATTTCAAATTTTTCACAAATATTAACTTACTATGGGTTTGCCCAGTAATCTTGCCAAAAATACTTTCTTTTTATTAAAAAATTGCAATTTCTTTTCTTTTTCTTTTTTTTTTTTTTTTTAGTTGGAGTCTCACTCTGTTGCCCAGACTGGAGTGCAGGGCACGCTGCCGGCCACCGCAGCCTCGACCTACTAGACTCCACGATCTTTCCACCTCAGCCTTCCAAGTAGCCAGAACTACAGGCGCGCTACCACGCCCGGCTAATTTTTGATTTATTGTAGAGACGAGGTCTCACCAAGTTGCCCAGGTGGGTCTCGAACCCGCTCTGGCAATCCACTCGCCTCGGCCTCCCAAAGTGCTGGGATTACAGGCTGAGCCACCGAGCCCAACCAAAAATCGCAATTTTAAAAATTAGAGATAAACACGTGGAAGTTCAGTGCCACCAACTTAGATGCTTAGATGTATGTTGGTAATGAAAGGTAAAGCAGCTCAGCATTTTGCATATCTACTAAAAGTCAATGTTACAGACAACAGCTTCATTTTCTTGCCTGTAGGTGTAGCCATGGGGTCATTTCAGTGAGAAGATTCAAGAGTATAAAACCCCCTTTCTCTGCAAATGCAGGACCATCACCTATGTTTCTCCTAGAAGTAAAGTCATCATTTAAATTAACGAAGATATGCAGTCATTTTATTTTGATTCAGAGTTTTCTTTTTTCAGTGTTGCTCATTTATATACACCTTTTTATACATTGAGTTTTTTTGCTTACTATGTTTTTTCTCCTATTTTTAATATCCTTCATTCAAAACAAAAATGAAATCAAATTACATCCATAATCTTTACCAGCTTCTGTTCTTTCATTTCCCTATTTTATTGCTTCTGTGTTTTATATTCCTAGATATAGCCTTCTCAATTTTTCTCAAATAAATATTTATACTCTAAAATATTTCTCCTATAAAAGACTACATAACATTTTCAAGTTCAGTGTTTAAAATGTCTAACAAGTGTGATTTTTCTAAATGATAGCTATTATAATTGTTAACTGCTAATTAATTAAAATGAGTTTGGGGAGATAAGCAGAGACATGAAGATGTAAATCCTTGTCTATCTTGTTAAAAAAGATTGAACATCAATCTGTAAACACTGGAGGTCATTGCCTAGGTTCAACAAAAACAACAGAATTTAACATGATCAAATTAATCCAATAGGATTAATCCAATCAGATCAGACATCTCTGGCGTGATTTGGTCAACCACGAACACTGATTTGGGGAGAGCAAAAGTGGAAAGCAGAAAAACAAAACAAAACAAAACAAAAATACAGTAGTTTATTTTAAAGAAAATGGTAATTTGATATGTTTTTAAAAAACAATATGAGCAGAGAGGGAGAGACAGTGTTGGGAAGGCAAAACTTTTTCTCCACCTTCTTACAGTCTCCAGTTTAGCTTGAAAATTAAGTTGACATAAAACAGATTAACAGGAAAAATCATAAACATTTTATTTTTAAGTTTACATGAGAGTCTTCACAGAAAAATGAAGTTATGCCTAAGTGCTTGCATGCTAAGATGGACCAAGGGAAATAATTTTGAAAAATATATGGGGAGGTTAAAGGAATATAAGGGTTCTTTTAATAAGATTTGTTGATAGAGCTTTCTCTCAGCCTTGATTTTCCTTCTCTGGTGACAATGTTCTTTTCCTTTTGGTAAAGGGAAGGCTCCTTTCACATGAAAACTTTAGGTCTTGCTTTCAGGAAGAAAAGGGAAAAGCAGAGTGTTGCATCTGCTGCTTTTCAAATGTGTTTTGCTCAAAATAATCTTTATGCCAAAGTGGCATACTTTGGAGTGCATAGTCAATCCTTTCAGTTTCCTGCAATATTATAGAAGGTGTGTGAATAACTAAATAAGAACATTGAGGAAGACTGTGGAGCCCAGCATAGCACACAGTTGTAGGTGTGACTGTGCTAGCTACTGTGCATGTTGAGTTCAGAATGCCAATAAAATGCCTAATGGAGATACTTAATAAAGAGCTGGATATATCAGAGATCAGAGCTAGGATTTTAGAAAGCTAACCGTTAACATATGGCTTCTAGATCTTGAGATCAAAGAGTTGTTATTTACTAACAGAACAAATTTAAGTAAAAAAAATATATAAAATATAAAAATATATAAATAATTATTTGTCTTAAGCAATTTAGTTACTTAAACTATTTAGTCACATTATTTAAATCAAAATTACAAAAAGAACAAAAATACCTATTTTGATTAGGAGGAATTTGATTAGCAAAAATACTCAATCGCTTTACAAAGTAGATTTGTTTGGTGCTCTTGGATTCACGACTGCTTCACAGTATCGTATGTATTTATACATCTGTTATTTGCTTTATTTACCTAATGCTGTAATTATAGTTCTCTTTTAAAAGGACATTGACACGGTTTTAAATATTTTTTAAAGTGTTTAACTTGCTACAGATTGACTATGGCAGAAGGTTTACTAGTCTCCTGCCTAGTCTTCTGGATGGCTGCCCAGAGCAGAGCTCCCATTGACTTTACCTGGGTGGTAAATGCATTTCCATTTTCTTTAACTACTGAGATTTCATTGTTGACTTGTTACAGCAACTATTTGTCTACTTTGACTTAAATAATACAACAGAGAATTCTGAACCACAAGCTGTAGATGGTTGAGCCCTTGAATTTGGTCTTATGTTATAAACATCTTCTGAGCTAGCCATTGAGGAAACTTGCCTGTTTGCAAATCAGGATTCTGTAGCATCGAAGTTCAAAATTTTCTTTAAAGAAATATGGAGACAGAAGGAAAGTGATTCACTGGGAGACAACGACGTAGTTAGTTCTCTAAAGGTCATCTTGCTTATTTCTTACAGTATAAAACTCTGAGCTGCTTCCCAGTGAATAAAATAAAATAAAAGCCACTCTAAAGATAAAGAACCTGTACAACAGAGAAATTAAGTGATTTGCTGAAGGTCACAGACTATTGTCAGAGTTGAATTTGTGTCTAAAATTAGACACCCTATGCACGTTTTTTCAACTATATCACACTATTTTCCAATAGATGTAACTGAATATTTCTGTTCCTCTGGACAATTCTACTACTTCTTAAAAAGACAAATAAAAATAATTGCAAAAATTCATTCTTCAACAAATATAAGCATTGAGAAAACATTTCAATATAGAAATGATGACTTTTCAAGGAGACTATAACCCATAACAACAACCATATGCAGCAGAGTCATTTATTTGAAAAATGTGTGTTTCTGCAAGATGCAGCCATGCCTGCAATTTTGTTATTATGTATATTCGTTGGCTACAAATTTCAAAGGATTAGAAAAGAGCAATCCCATTTGTATTACTATACACACACGTATCAATAAAAAGTCTCCCTGAAGGTAATATAAAACTAGTGAAGATTGAAAAACCCTCTCAGAAATACAGATAGAGTCATATGAGGTCACCTGCATTGTCAGGGAGAATATAAATTTATTTGAATGCACTGAATCTGAGAACATTTATAAAATAGATAGTAGAAATATAAATTTGAGGCCAAAGAGCCATTGTATCACTGAAATAGATAATCTAGACCTGCTTTCTGTTATAATCTATTGTGATATTATAATGATTGAAAATAATTGAAAGGTAGCCTTGCTTGGTATTGGGATAGTTAGTGGAGCACAATTTACTCCACAACCAAGTGGACATATAATCTTAAAATTCATACATGTACAACTGAGCTATTCAATAACCATGCTAGTATGTATCTTAAGAGGAAGGGGAAAGATAGGGAGGAAGAGGAGGCAGAATCAAGATTTTTTTTAAAAAGAAGTCTTTAAGACACCTTCTTTTAATCAGAATATTCTGCCATTAAAGCTCTTGTACTTCACCCGTAGTAGCCAGAACTCCAGTCCTCACTTTTATAATATTATTCATAGTCTGACTTTCTAGTTTCTAAATCTACAGTACGTTCAAAATAAATTATAGAACTCACTTAAGCTGTGATAGGTAGGTACACTAATGTCCATGAGATATGCCAGCATAACAGCCAAGGGAAAAAAAAATCATTATAAAAACTACACATGCATATCCACAATGTAGATGTCTGAAACTACTTAAGGAAGACATCAACAGATTTTATATAGCTGACAGCATTATTGCACCATGAAATTCATTCATTAGTATTTCTTCAGATGAAACTTAGTCTTACAGGAAGGTTAAAATGTTTGTGTTTTTTTGTTTGTGTGTGAAAGATAGCTACATTCACACAATAAAAAGATTTATATTTATTCATTCACTTATCCAATTGATATGTATTTATTATCTTCCATTATGGATCACCAAATATTGCGATTCAGATATGAATTCAAGTACACATATCTTGCTCTCAAATATGTTACGCTATGCGTGTAATAGTTAACCTTTTAATATGCTTTTCAGCTATATAAAAAGTTAACTATTTAAGTAATTCAAGACTTAAGGAGAGAAAGAAAATTATAATTGTTTTATATTATTGTGCTGCTTATAAAACAGATAAATCAGTACTTCATATGGAACCTTCATGCAAAGTAGAAGGAGACATTTCTTCTTTACACACAACTGAACATCATGGAACATAGCTTGGTGTTCTATGAACATCTGCTATCCTTCCTCTGCTATCCCTCCTCTACCAGCTACTCAGGTGCAAAGATAACCTGCCCTAACATATGTGGTCCCATAGTACAGAGCATAATGAGAACATTTAATCCAGGCTGGTATTTATAAAGGATAACTGACTTGAGTGATAGCAACAGAGGAAGAAAACAATTAAAAAGGGGATGATAACACGGGGAATGGATATGATCAAAGTATACATGAAGAATATGCATGGGGAACATTTAGGCCATACTGTGTAGGCTTCACTGTGAAACACTTCTGATAAGTCAGGAAGGGCAATTCACATACAGTCAAGAAAATAGAGATTGAAGCACATTCTGGATTGAAAATAAAATTTGTCATTTGACATGTGAATCTAAATAAAACAAAGAAATTAAACTGATAAAAAAATGTATCCTGCTTTTAAACATGTTAAAAGTAAATAAACCATTTAATGTAATTCCTACTTTGCATATTACAACTTTGTGGAAATTGAAAAAAAATGAGAGTTAGGACTCCTTTCAAAGAGCGTTACCTGTATGGGACCTAAAGATGTCTAAGCCCTAATTGTAGCTCAGGGCACTTGGAGGTAGAATTGCCTTGATCTGGTTTTGGTGAGACCCTGAGATCCAAGTTTAAATTTCCAATGTTTCTCTATCTAAACTGGAGCTCAGAGGAACAGCAAAACTGAATTGTAATGCAAGATGACACCGGTAAAAGTCCACCTACAATAACATTCACGTAAAATATTTGAATTGTGAAAAGATTTTACTTCTATTCGTGTTTCTCTCACCATCTAGCTTTCTACTAAATGTCTTTCTTTGTCTTCATCCCATGGTAAAACTGTCTTTATCCAAAATCATGGCAACAATAAAATTTTAGTTCATTTTAGATAAGAACTGCTTATTGTTGCTGTACTGTTTTTCTTAAATATGGTTAATTCTTTTACAGTTATGTTAATTTTATGTTTGTGCAATGCTTTGCTTATTAAATTAGAAATTCCTTGAATAAAAGGGTTTTCTTTTAACTCTTTCTCAAAGGTCAAAGCAGTGATTTCACACTTATAAATTGAGCACCTATTTATTTTATAGTTCTTACATAGCTTTTGGTAAATTTGTTTCATCAGTATGACACTTTTAGATTTTTCTGACATTTTATAAGTTAATGCATTATATTATCTGTAAACATAAATTATTTGAAAGCATGGGACATTAAAGTTTTATTTAGTCCAATTCTCTCATTTTATTGATAAGGAATTTGAGGCAGAGAGAGTTCAAGCTTTTACTTAAGTAACTAGTGTACTGGCATGTAATAAACAATTTTTGATGATTAATTAAATAACAGGTCTTATCATTTCTTCATATACTCAAAGAAATTTGTGACCCTTCAAATGGTTAAGAAGCATGTCAACATGATTTCTGAGGATTTTCATACTTACAATATGATTTAGCTCAAGTAGCATATTGTTCTATATATTAATATAAGAAAATAAAAAGTTAAGATAACTATTTAAGTAATTCAAGATTTAAGTTTCAGATAACTCAGTTCAAAGTGTCAAAGTATCTGAAAGAAATTGTCTCAATTTTAAAATTTATAATTGGATTCTACCTTTGATGAAATCATTGTTGCACAATAAATATTTCTACACAGACCAAACTGCTTTGTACTGATGATACATGCAAGATTTTTGCAAGAGTGAATCCTTCATAGATAACCTACTATAGATAACCTGCTGAAATCTCACTCACAGAGGATGCCAGACAAATGCTTCAGCACAGTAGGAGTCAGGAATAATTTGAGAACTCATGTAAGCAGGGGAAGATATATTTATTTCCAGAGGAACATAGAAATATTTGTGTATAATAGTTAACCTTTAAATATGCTTTTCAGCTATGTATTTTAAATAGTCTAAACTGCTCATTTCATCACAATTTAAAAATAAGTACAGGTTCATACAATTCATACATTAAAGAAACAGTTCTGTGCAATAAGCAGCTAGGAAAATATTATAAGGATGTGAAATTCACAGACATAAAAAGAATATAAATTAAATTAAATATTGCAAAATTTGATATTATTTTGCCTCTCTCCAAAGGCATTCTTTGTCAATATTAAACATTTGAGGGCTGGGCTTGGTGGTTCAGCCTGTAATCCCAGCACTTTGGGAGGCCAAGGCGAATGAATTGCCTGAGCCTGTGGGTTGGAGACCAGCTGGGGCAACTTGGCAAGACCTCATCTCTGCAATAAATAAATAAAAAAAATTAGCTGGGCATGGTAGCACACGCCTGCAGTTCCGTCTAATTGGAAGGCTGAGGTGGAAGGATCGTCGGAGCCCAGCAGTCGATGCTGAGTGACTGTGAGAATGCCACCGCACTCTCTCTTGGGCGATGGAGTGAGACTCCCAATCAAAAAACAAAAACAAAAAAAAATTGAAGAGGAAGAAAAAGCGAACAATCAAAATCTCCATAACACGAACTTTCTTAATCAACAGGTTTACCTTTTGATTATAACATTTTCAGCATAACATTGATCAGTGGTTCTTTAAGTGTTTTGAGTTCTTAGATCGGACATGTGTGTGTTTGTGTGTGTGTGTGTGTGTGTGTGTGTGTGTGTGTGTGTAAACCTTCTCTTTCAGCAAAAAAGTATATACAAGTTCCAACAATTAAGTTCCCAAACTTATCTTAGAAAAAGTGCTACATACCTCATTGCTGAATATCACTATGGTCACCCTCACAGTACTCCCCTTGGGAAGCTATGCACAGATTCCAGCAACTAGTCCACCCATCAAAGCAATTTTAGAACTCTTTTTCTGGAATGGCCATCAGAGCAGTCATCGTATTACCCTTGATGTCCAGAATGTCATCAAATATCTTTCTTTCAATATTTCCTTTATCTCCAAGTAAAGCAAAAATTCACTGGAGGCCAGATCAGGTGAGTAAGGAGGATGTTCCATTAGAGTTATTTGTAGAGTGGTGCCATCATAAGCACAGGCAAGTTAGCAAACTTAATTGTCAGACCTCAGCAATAACAATGGCAACTCTGATGGTCATTCCAGAAAAACAGTTCAAAAATTGCTTTAACAGGTGGACTAGGTGCTGGCATCAGTGTATAGCTTCCCAAGGGGAATATTTCCAAGGTGATCATAGTGATTTTTCAGTGATGAGGTATATAGCACTTTTTGTAGGATGGTTTGTGAACCTAATTATCAACC
The DNA here is from genome assembly GCF_000164805.1 of Carlito syrichta. Taxonomy (NCBI): domain Eukaryota; kingdom Metazoa; phylum Chordata; class Mammalia; order Primates; family Tarsiidae; genus Carlito; species Carlito syrichta. The sequence continues at coordinate 175,630 of NW_007246969.1, forward strand.
TCATATGTGTTAAGACACAATTTTGCACACACTTAGAATGATTCTTTGTTAACTACAATTAAGGTTAGGTTAATAATCAGTCAATTGGCCCGAATAAATCACTTGCATTCTCTGAGTTTAGTTGCATTTTTCTTATATATACATTGAACTGGAATAAAGAGGTCTAATTTGGAATGCAGGACAAAAACCTACTTTCCTTTGGTACTTTAATAACAAATTTCCTTGTAATCATTACTCTTTAAGAATGAGTTTCTAGTGAGGCTTTAGCACATGGTTAAAAGAAGACTGTTTTCAATTCCACCATTAAGTCTAAGCCAAAATTAATGATGCTTTTCAGCTGTGCTCTGTGAGCTATAAAGTTGAAAATATAGTCTTTGTTTTCAAAGAGCTTAAAATTTAATCTTAGAATCAACTATGTGAATAAATAATTATATTATAGGATCAAATGAAATTAAGTAAGAAAAATAAGTATATTCAATATGATATGGAAATAAAAAATCACATAAAATAGTGATTAAATCTACTAGAGAATATATAAATAATTAATAATAAAGGTAGTAAGAAAGTTGGTTATTGAAATATATTCATGACATATTGTTGAGTGAAAAGGCAGTTTAGGGAATTGTATGGAATACGGAAGACAATATTTATAATAATTAGTGTATATCTAAGTACTTAAAAGAAAACCCAGGTGGGCTCAGTGGCTCAGCCTGTAATCTCACGCCTTGGGGAGGCTGAGGTGAGTGGATTGCCTGAGCCAGCGGGTTCGAGACCCGCCTGGGCAGCGAGACCTCATCTCTACAATAAATCAAAAATCAGTCGGGCGTGGTAGTGCATGCCTGTAATTCTGGCTACTTGGAAGGCTGAGGCAGAAGGATCGCTGGAGCCCAGCGGGTCGAGGCTGCGGTGTCTGGGAGCGGCCACTGCACTCCAGTCTGGGCGACAGAGTGAGACTCCAACTCAAAAAAAACCCCCAAAAACAAAAACAAAAACAAAAAACCCTGTAAAAGTCCAAAACAAAATAATCACCCTGGTTGTTCTCTGGGTAATCAAACAATGAACAACTTTTATCTTCTTTTTGATTATGTGAAATTTTAATAGTCTAAAATGTGTATTATGATTTATACCTAAAAATTAACTTAAAGATTTTTTCATGTCTAACATTAAGAAAACTAATACATCCCCACACTCATCACTGATAAAAAAAACAATTCTTAAATTGTATTTAAGAGTGTGAAGAAGGACCATTGCTTTGTTAAACTCTGATGTGTCCACGTGACTCTTAGAGCTCTGGCCACCATGTTTCCTAGCTTTGGCCCCCTTCCCTACCTTGGGGAGGTGAATCTCCTCTCTCTCTCTCTCTCTCTCTCTAATTTACTTTCTAAATAAACTATGTTTTCCAATCTAAAAAAAAGAGGGAAGAAGATGAGAATGTCACCCTAAAATATGTCACTTTGGCAAAAGATTATTTTGAACTGATAGCAGCAATTAAGAAGCAATGGACACCAGAATAATTCACCACCCTCCCTTTTTTCTGCCTAAAAACATGAAATACATTTCCCTTGGTACATTTGACATGCATGTTTATTCATAAATGTGTTACTCTCTTCTTTAACAGAAGAGGAGAACAACCTTATTAAACACCCATTATATTTCTTAGTTGTCTTTACACAATTTACTGACCTAGGAGTCCAAACCCCATTTTCTTTGTCTAGTAGTTTCTCCATAAACGATTACCTTTTCTTTGGTGGCCTTTTTTTAGTGCTCATTGATTTATTACCTCATTGGATTTCTACTTTTGTGAACACCTCATGCATGTAAAAAATATCAAATCAAATAAAATTGGTATGCTTTTTTCCTGTGAATCACTATTTTGTCAGTTTAATTAATAGGCTTCAGCTACAGAATATAAGAAGTTAAAGCAAAAATTTTTCCTCCTCTACAAGTTCTTTGAGAAATAGATCTTAACCCATAACTTCAAGCAAATGCAAACAGCTACTTAAGATGTGTCATAGGCCTACATGTTAAATGAATAACTTCAACACTTCTAGCAGAAAACATGGAAACAAATCTTTATTACCTTATGTTAAGGATTATTTCCCAGATATTATATCAAAAGCAGTAAGATTATTGACTCACATGGTAGTTCAATTTGTTAATTTTTTGAGGACTTTTCATGTTCTTTTGGTTAAAAAATACTATGTGAACTAGGAAGGAAGAAAGGGGAAACATGAGTTAAACCTTTTAGTATTATATTTCCTAAAAAGAGGTTGCCAAAACCATCTTTTTTATTAGGAGGAGGGTATGAGAATAACATATTTCCTTAATCCTAAGATTGTTGTTTGTTTGCTTGTTTGAGTAATCTCTGTTATTTTTAATGTTACAATAAACAAAAAGCTGTGGCTGCATGGTAACTAGTATTAATCAAATAATAACAAATTTGTATTTAAAAATTTTAACCTCAACAATTTAACTCATTATCTGAATAAGAAATATTTGATTCTTTGAGTATGTTCATGCCATTGTCTCCTATAAACAAATGAAATTCTGATGACAACCTAATTTTCTTTCCTTTAAAGGGAGGTCTCCAAACTCAAGGTTTTGAACCCGTACCAGTCTGTGGTCTGTTAGGAATTGATCTGCACAGCAGGAGATAAGCAGCAGGTGAGTGAGCAAAGCTTCATCTGTATTTACAGCTGCTCGCCATTGCTTGCTTCACCACCTGAGCTCTGCCTCCTGTTAGATCAATAGTGGCCTTAGATTCTCATAGGAGCATGAATCTTATTGTGAAATGCACATGTGAGAAATCTAGGTTGTGTACTTCTTATGAGAATCTAATGCCTGATGATCTGAGGAGGAGCTGAGGTAGTGATGCTAGTGCTGGGGAGCAGCTGCAAATACAGATTAACATTAACAGTAAGGTTTGATAGCACAGAGATTGTCATAAATTGATGGCTTGCAGATGCATATCAAAAACCTATCAGTGAGTGGTGAATGAACTGATGTACTTCAGTTGTACAACTGCATCTGGTGGCAGACTTTAAGTCAGAATCCAACACTAAATGTAGTCTGCACGTTGTCTGTCTATTATTTTATTTACCACTTTCATTCATGCCTCCTTTTTAAAAGATAGTGAGTTGCATAATTATTTCATTATATATTACAATGTAAAAATAATAGAAATAAAGTACACAATAAATATTTTGCCCCTGAATATTCCCAAAACAATACCCTCAACCCTTAGTCCATGGAAAAATTATCTTCCACAAAACCAGTCCCTGATGCCAAAAAGTTTTGGGACTACTGCTCTAAAGGACTAATCTTTTTTTTGGTGCGGGAGGGGGGAGTGTGCTACAATTCCATAGATTTTTTTTCTTTAAATTCCAATAATATTGTTATTTCTTGGTGCTGTTTATCATATTGGGTACATGGAATGTCATCTTAATATGTAGCTTGACTTTGTTTTAGTTTTGAAAATTTTTCTTTCCAGCTTTGGTTTGGTTTTCTTCCTAGAGTACTCTTATTATTACATGCATGTTGAATATTCTTTGCCTACCTTCTATATCTGTCTCATTCAACTCCTTTGTTTCTTTCATATGAATATATATTCAGAGAGAGAGAGAGAGAGAGAGAGAGAGAGAGAGAAACAGAGAGAGAGAGAGAGAGAGAGAGAGAGAGAGAGAGAGAAACAGAGAGAGAGAGAGAGAGAGAGAGAGAGAGAGAGAGAGAAACAGAGAGAGAGAGAGAGAGAGAGAGAGAGAGAGAGAGAGAGACTGACTGAGACTCACTCTGTTGCCCAGGTTGGAGTACTCACAGCCACCAGTTTCAACCTGCTGGGCTCAGGTGGTCTTTCCTCTTCAACTTTCCAAGTAGCTGGACCACAAGCATGATTCAATTTTCAGTTTACTTTAGAGATGAGGTCTTGCCAAATTGCCCAGCCTGATCTTGAACCTCTGGGCTCAGGCAATCCTTTTGCCTCTGCCTCCCAAAGTGCTGGGATTATAGGCACGAGTCACTGCACCTGGCCTCATGTTAATAATTTTTAAAAGATTGAAGCAATCACAAATTTTGCTTTTCCCAAAACATTTAAAAGTAATTTGCATTTTTGATGTCTTACCAACTCTGGATACTTCAGTATCCAGTGTGTATTTCCTACAAATAAATATATTTTCTTGTACAATCACACACACACAAAGACATAAGGTGAGGGAAAAGAATGATCTTTTCCATGGAAGTAAGTTTTCCAGATTGGTGAAATGTATCACCCCTTCTTGGATTACATGTATTAATTCAATCTTCATCTTAATAAATATCCTTCCCCCCCAAAAAAATTCAAAAAGTACATTTGATTTATTTGTGACGAATTTTGAGTTTTTAATTCAACTGTAAACAAAATATAATTCAACAGAGCATCGTCAGAAGCTTCACTCTTAAGATTCCTGAACACAATGGTGAATTACCACTTTTTACCTAAACTTGTGATTTTTTGCATCATACCGGTACATTTTAGTGTAAACACATATTAATATAGTCTCCCTTCTTAGTGACCTTTCATAACTAGAGGCATATATGATTCCTGACAACTATTCCTGAACTATGACGTAACTGAGAATTATTCCTTGTAGAAATCAGTGTTGATTTTCTCTCATTCTATCATTACAGTTTGCAGAATTATATTCTCTGTGCACTTCCCTTCTCCACTTTTAATACTATACATATTTGCATGCACACACACAAGCATACACACTTTAAGAAAAGAAATGAGTTTTTTATAGTCAATCAAAATATATGTAATACATTTAGCATAGCACATAGCATAGAATAAAATGCCTTTATAATACTAATATTTGTCTTGAAATAAATATGAATTATAGCTTCTGAAAAGAAGCAATATTCTGGAAGAGAGTTACAGGAGGTTACCCTTCTGTTCCTATGTGGTTAGTGCTCTCTAATGTTGATCCTTACCTCTTCAAGTCATGTTATATTTTCTAAAAACTTAGTGACCATACAAGGGATAGCAATAATAAAAGAGTGAAGCTTTTTAATTCCCCACTCCCCATGGGTATTGAGAAACAGGTAGAGATAGAGTAGAAGCCAATTTCAAAATAGCTTATTTAATGTGGATTTAACATCACATAATATTCACAATTCTTTATGCACCTAGAGTCTAGATTGATGTTAACATCCACAGATTGGGTTTAAACCTCTGTTACAATCATTAATGATTAAAAATTATAGTTGTCAAAAATTCTTGGTTAAAACCTAAAATATTTTAAAATCATTTAATCTATCTTAAGTCTTTACAGAAAACACTATTAGACAAATGAATAAACAGATCACTAAGTTCCAGTTGATTGAAGAGTTAAGACTAGATCCCCAAACTCTGACTTTTAGTCTCATTTTCTTTATATTGTACTTTTCAAATACTTTTATGTATATTTTCAGAATAATTCTGTTACTCTACCAGGATGCCTTTATTAAACTAATCTAACTTAAACAAACTTGAGACAATTTTGTGACTTTCATCAGGGTCACACAGAAGGCACCAATGAGTTGACTCCACCTCAGAAAAATCTTCTGAGACATTCTTTTATGCATAAAATTTAATATACTCATTTTTTGAATACTGATACCTCATCTTTATATTTGTATCAGTTTGAATTAGGTCCAGTTATATATTGTTGAGGAGGAACAACTTTTCCTCTACCCTCCTAGGCTCCCAGGGAATTAAACTGACAAAAGATAGGTTAACAGAAGACAAGGTACATTTTGTTAATATTTACACAAATAGGACTTCACAGAAAAGGAGTGAAGCTCAAACAAGTGGTTAGATTCAGGGACTTTTAACAAAGGAAAGAGAGTTTGGACTTTAACAAAGGAAAGAGTTTGGGCTTTGAGTTATACTCATTTCTGAAGAAGCAACTAGGAAATATATGAGAAAACTTGAGGAAGATAAGGGCTACTTTAGAAAGATCTATTTATGCAAACTATTCTTGGTTTCAACTCCCTGTTTTTGATGGTCAGAGTTGCTCTTCTTTCTGGTACCAAAAGGAGCACCTTCCTCAATGAGAAATTATGCCCTGATTGCATGCAGAGGAAAGGAAGACAGAGAATTCTCTTTGCACCTGTTTGTCCCAAGTTGCCTTCAGCTCAAAATAATCTTTCTGCTAAAAGAACATATTTTGAGGTGGCATACTATGGACCCCTTCAATACAATATAAAACACAAAATCACAGCTTCAAGACACAAAATTTATTATATAGTATATTGGTTTGATTTTGTGGTGCTTCAGTTATCAAAAACAAGCCCTTTCCATACATCTGCCCTAAGTATTGACTTCCAACTCCATGGGCATGCCAAGATCCAAGATGGCTGTCAGGATGTCAGCCTTCACACCTGTACTGTTAGCATCAGTCAGAGGGGAGGGGGCGTGGACAAAAGACAAATTCCAGCTAACTGCACCCCTTCAAGGAGTGTGTCTTAAAGTTTCACTCAGCAAGTTTAATTCATATTTTTAAAATATACTAATATATTGTCACATACAGATAGATGCAAGAGGCATTAGGAAAATAATCTTTAGCTGGATGTGTTGCTAGTCTAAATAAAAATGAGGATTCATTGCTAAAAAGAAAGGGAAGAAAGATAGACAACGTTGCTAGAAAATTTCTGTTTGTCATTTCAATCTACTCCCCATCATTGTCCGTTCTGTTTTTGTTTCTCAAACTTTAGTGTGCATGCAAATTGCTTCAGGCTCTTGAAACATTATCCATTCTGATTTAGTAGGGAGATAGTCAGTGTTATATTTTACAAGCTTCCAAATGATGCCATTGTAATGTATCACATCTTGAGTTGTGAAGCTCTATGATATTTTAAAAATTGTCCTAGCTGTTTCAACTCAGTTAGTCTTTTCTTACCTTGAACTCATTTGTCCTCTTACCTTGAGACCACTTGATATGTTCCAGTTTTTCTGGATTCCCTCTAAACTTCTTGACAAGAGAATTCCCACATTCTCACATCCTGTGGAATGCTGATTTACCCAAACTGTATCGTCAGCACACACTTACCTCCTGCTCTAGGTAATAGAAGATACCAGAAAATTGAAGGATGGCAGTAGACAGAGGTCTGAGCATTTATTCTCCATGCTTCTTTCCTGCAAGCCTGCAATATATTGGCAACTGCATTCAACTTTTTAAGACGACAGCTCCACAAGGGCACTTTCTCCTGTGGTTACAGTTGCCTTCAGGTCTAGAATTGGTAATGGCTCTCTGCTTTGTTAGTCCTAAAGCCCTCAACCATCTTTAACTCTGTTCATGTTTTTGTGAATAATTCTCTTAGTCTGCTAAGACTGCCACCACAAGTTCTGCAGGCAGAGTGACTCAAGCAACAGAAATTTATTTTCTCACAATTTGAGAGAGTAGAAGACTGGGATTAAGGGTTGCTTTATTCTGAGGCTTTTCTCCTTGGCTTGTAGAGGGGGGTCTTTTCTCCTTATGTCTTCACATGATCTTTCCTCTGTAATCATAGGGTTCAAATGTTCTCTTCTTAAACAATCACCAGTCACACTGAGATAGGACTTTCCCCTCCCCTTCCCCCGCAACGGACACCATTTTAACTGAATTACCTCTTTAAGAGCCTTCTTCAAATACAGTCACATCCTGAGATTCTGGGAGTTAGAGCTTCAATATATGAATCTCGCAGGGAGGTGGCACACAATTCACCCCATAACAAGTCCCCTTAATAATGTTTCCTTAATTACTTTTTTGTGAGTGTTCCATCTGTTCTTGCTGGGATGCTGACACAGGAACTCTGTCTTAGTCTTTACAACAATGTTTCTCAAACTTAATGTGCATGCACATTGCTTGGGGCTCTTGAAAAACAATCCATTCTGATTCAGTAGGGAGATATTCAGTGTTATATTTTACAAGCTTCCAAATGATGCCATTGTAATGCATCACATCTTGAGTGGTGAAACTCTATATTTTTTTGTGTCCTAGCTGCTTCCACTCAGTCTTTCCTTACTTTGATCTCATCTGGCCTCTCATCTTGAGGCCAATTGATATGTTCTGTTTTTCTGGGTTCCCACTAAATATCTTGACAAGAGAAGTTTCACATCTTCACATAATGGAACAGCATTGCCTAACTTACTGAAGTGTGAGTTCTGGTTATCAGTGTAGTTCAATATAACATGGATAATAGTTGGCTATTAATATCTCTCCAGAATAACATATTAATGAATGTTCACTTCAATTCTTCAAAGTTGTTTGGACTAAAATGCATTCTAAGTTGCAACACTATACAATGTTGATGAATTAAACATATTGGCATTTTCTGGGCTTTTCATTTATAATAGTTCATTAGCACAAAAATAAAACTAACTCAATTTGGGCATTGAGATTACTATTAGTCAGTCCTCAGGGAGTTAGTCTTTACTGCTTTTTTTAGGAAGTTAACCTCTGTTTCTTCCTAAAAATAACATAGATGAGGAATGCTACTGCCAACATTGCATTTATTTCACACACACACACACACACACACACACACACACACACACACACACACACATACACACAGATTAAAGAGGTGGAAGGATTACCGGAGACCAGCAGGTCGAGGCAGCGGTGGCCGGGAGCGGCCACTGCACTCCAGTCTGGGTGACAGAGTGAGACTCCAACTCAAAAAAAAAAAGTTATTTGTACCCATTATTTCATAACGTCGAAAAATACTAATAGATGTTAACTGAATAAATGGATAAATAAATAAGGGACTGATTTGCGCAGTCAATGAACTTGATATATCTACAAGGTAGCTAAAAATAAAGGTGAACTAATACTGATGGAACATCTAGTTGCATTGTCAAGGGCACTAAAAGTTTTTCTGGAGAGTTTATGTTTGATGGTATAAGAAATTAAGTCACTAGAGTTTTAGGATGTAGCCACATACTTCCTTTCCCCAGGCCATTGCAGCTTGTATGAAAACACGGACAGAAAAATGGTAGAAGTCTGGTAAATCTGGCTTCCACTCCACCAGCACAACATCCACTGCACTAACTGTGAAGGAAACTCGAGGGCTTATGCATGTTCATGACAATCCGCATCATGGTGTTGCCAATGCCCCAGTATTTATCGATACTTCAGACTCCTGATGGCAACTTCAGCCACTTGTCAAATGTCTGAGACATTTCATATGGACATCATCTCAAAGTGTTTTGTTTTTGTTTTCTCTTTTCAGTTCACAAGGTCCACGTGTATGTTTGTTACACGGACATACTGTGTAGTTGTAGAGATTAGGCATCAGGTGGCCCATTCCCCAGATACTGAACCTTGTACCCAGTGGGTAATTTCTGAGTCCTATCTCCTTCCCCATCTTCCCTCTCTTATTGGTGTCCCCAGTATCTATTATTTCCATCTTCGTAGCCATTTAGCGCTTGCGTATGAGTGAGAATATATATTGTTTGGTTTTCTGTTTCTGTGTCAGTTCACTTAGGATGATGATCTCCAGCTCCATCCATGTTGCTGCAAAGAACATGATTTCATTCCTTTTTATGGCTGTGTAGTATTCCATGGTGTATATATACCACATTTTCTTTATTCAGTCAATCATTGATGAGCATTTAGGTTGGATCCATAATTTGTTATTGTGAACAGTGCTGCAATGAACATACGAGTACAGGTGTCTTTTTTATACAACGATTTATTTTCCTTTGGGTATCTCAAAGTTTTATTCTTACCACTTTAAAAAAGTGGAATCATACAATTGCTGGAGAATTCATTGCTGCCTTATGCACCAAGTCAATGAAGAAAATTATGATGAAAGGCCAACAAGAGTTAAAAAAAAAAAACTGCGGGGTAATATTACTGTACAATATATGCTATCACATTCTTCACACTAGCCAGGGGTAGGTTGCATCATCAAAAGGATGAACAAAACCAGCTGTATTCATCAGTTAATATTCAGCAGTAAAACTCACCATTTACTCTTTAGAGAAATATTTTTCAGGCCTTGAAAACTGAGAAAAATCTGCCTCTCAAAAGTTCCCTTAGAATGTACCATGTAAGGTGGTAAGTAGCATTATTATCTGTCCTGAAGAAGTTATTCAATGAATATGCATTGATTTACATAATTGATTTACTTAAATATGCACAAATAAATATAACATTTAAAATAATTCCTCTGTGTAAGCTAAAGAAATATTGTGATGGTTCTGTAAAATCAGTTTCACAAAGGAATTAAACATCTATAGATTTTAAATTTTTAGTAATCTGGCTTAACTGAATTTGAAATTTAGAAGAGCTAGAGAAATAAGTATGTTGCAATTCCTTCAAGCTTAGTAGTATTCCATTGCTATGAGCCAAAGATACTGTTCCACAGTCGCTGATATTTTCCCTAATGAAGGAAATAGCTATCATGAAAGTACCTAGTCTTAAGTGATACTGACAGATAAAATGTAATTTGAAAACAAATTAGTAGAGTTATTTTACTATGGGAGGGGATGACCAACACTGCCAATTTTTATTCAGGGTTCATTTATTGTGAAAGACAATTTCCTAGTTGCTGCGGAAGAATGTAACTATGAACCTGTCACATCTACAGCTCACACTAAAGTGAACATTTAATAAACATGATGAACCATTTGTTCCTCTGAACTCAACAGTTTACTTCAAATTAGGTTTCTTAGAGTCTGTAATGTTATTTTTTACACATTAAGAATTATATTCGTTCCTTTAAGTAGGTTATGTTCAATGAGAGAAATTGAGCTTGACTGTTTGAGGAAATGGTATTCTAATGATTTCAATTATCTGAAAGGAAGTGGTTTATGCGACACACAATAGGTGCCCAATTGCACTATGGGACTGAGGTTAGAAAGTCCGTGGAAAACATTTGAATTCTTGCACATTTCAGCACAGTTAGGAAGGACTGTATTCTCCATTTCACCTTTACTTATACTGTGTGAATATGTGCCCATATATCCAGCAACTTTTAAAAAATCATGTTTCTATGCAACTAAAAAGCTCAAAGAACCTTAGAGTAATTATTGAGTCAAAACATTTGGTGTGGTATTGAAACAATTTTAAGTAGATGTAAACACTGTTGACTTACAATTTCTCTTGAGAAATGCAGACCTTTACAAAGTAGTATCATTGTTGAGAAATATGAAAAATGTCAATATGGGACACAAGCTACTAAAACAATACTGAAATGTATATCCCATTGATGTCCATTTGAGTAATTTGGGCATTCACCAAATTTTAGCTACTTCATATTCCTAAGTGAATGCTGATAGAAGATTATAGTTCAGATTAGAGGACTGAACACAAAGTTACTCACAGTGCATCATGGAAAACAGACTAAGTCATATTGAAACAATTATAGCAGGTTCTGTGCAAGCAGTGCAATCAGTAGACAAGCAAAATAAAAATCTATTGAAAAATTAATATAAAAATAGTGAAAGCAGTGACATGCTAAGAAAGTTAAGAATCAAAATTAGAGTCTTTCATTAGTTTTATTTTCATTTTAGATTCAGGGGCTACACATATGTATTTGTTACATGTACACACTGTGTAGCAGTGGGGGTTGAGTCCAGTGGCCCATTCCCCAGATAATGAACTTTGTGCCCCGTAGATAGTTTCTGAACTCTGCCCCTACCCCCTTAGTTTCTGATCTCTGTCTCTAGTGTCTATTATTTCCATATTTATAACCACTTACCTCCCACATATGAGTGAGAACATGTGGTGTTTGATTTTCTGTTTCTGAGTCAGTTCACTTAGGATGACGATCTCTAGTTTCATCCATGTTGCAGCAGAGGGCATGATTTCATTCTCATTTTTATGGCTGCATAGTATTCTATGGTGTAAATACACCACATTTTCATTATCCACTGATTGGCTGATGGGCATTTAGGTTGAGTCCACATATTTACAGTTGTGAATTGTGCTGTAATAAACATGGGGTGCAGGTTTCTTTGTTGTATAACAACCTCTGTTTCTAGGGTAGATACCTAGTAGTGGGATTGCTGAATCAAATTGTAGATCTACTTTTAGTTTTTTGAGTACTCTCCATACTGCTTTCCATAGAGGTTGTACTAATTTACACTCCAATCAACAGTGTATAAGTGTTCCCTTTTCTCTGCACTTGTGACAAAATCAATTAGGTTTTTTTTAAAAAAATGTTAATAATGTTTATTCTAACTGGTATAAGGTGGTATCTCATCGTGATTTTAATTTGCATTTCCCCATTATGAGTGTTGCTGAGAATTTTTTCATGTTTGTTGGCCATTTGTATATTGCTTTTTTTCTTGTTGATTTGTTTGAGTTCTTTGTAGATTCTGGATATTAGTCATTCTTAAACTAAATTAAACTAAGATTGCATATAAATGCAGAACTGAAATATAATTAAGAACATTTCATTTAAAATACTAGTCTTCATAGATGGATACTGTCTTTACTTAAATACCAGGCCCACTGTATAGAATATCAAAGGTAATATACTCCTAGAAACTAATCATGCAATTTGGCTGATTTAGCTACAAAGGATTCTGTAATTTATCTATATAAATATTTTTATGAAAAAATAAGAGTGTATCTTTTTAGGAGGTGTTTTTTTTAGTATTTAAAAAGTTATTGCCAAATACTCCATACAGTAAGTTAAAATGCATTGTTAACTTGCTTTCTTTTTTAAAAAAAGTTTTATTGAGGTATTATTGACATTAATAATATATTCATTAATTGCATATATTATTTTAGGAGTCCTTCTTAACGGTGATTATCTATATAGACAATTAAGTCTTTTGCAAATAGCTGCATTTATGCTTCTTCTCCTTTTCTAATGTGTATGCCTTTTATTTGCCTTAATGCAAATATTCCTTACTTGTATGTCTAATAAAACGTTGAATATTAGTGGTGAGAATAGATGTCCTTTTATTCTTTCTTTTTATATTTTATTGTTTTAATTTAGTTTTTATTTCAATAGCTTTAGGGCATGCACATAGTTTTTGGTTATATGGCTTCATTGTGAACGTATTCTTAATTTTAGGCTGAAAGTAATCTCTTAACCTGAAGCATTATGCTAGCAGTAGGAATTTGTAGATGCCCTTTATTAGATTAATGAAAAATATTTTCTTTATTAGATCACTAGTGGAAAGATGGATGACTGTCAAATTGCAACAGCTATATATTTAAAAAAATAAAACTGTATAGCAATCAGAGTGCAAAAAACAAGAACTCAAGTTCTTGGTTTGAATTTAGTTGAATTTGGCTAGATTGAGTAGAAAGGGAACCAATGGAAGAATAATGGCAACAAAATGAAAGAGTAAAAGTAAAATGATTTTCTCAATTACAAAGTAAAAATTGTGTTGATAATCCTAACATAAGCTACAAGAATAAATAGGCTAATAATTTGGTTGTCTACTGAAGAGTAACAAACAATTTAAAATGGAGTGCCATAAAACAACAACTTTATTATGCTTTTGAGTTCTGTGAGTCAGGAATTTAGACAGGGATGGACAGTCTCTGATGGATGATCTCTGGGGCCTCAACTGAGGAGACTGAAACAGCAGGAAGGCATGTTGGTTGTCACTCTCTTGTTCCACATAGCATCAAGGCATCTTCGTAAGATCTTCAATATGTTTTGTCCATGGACCTTTTCCAGCATGGCATTCTCAGCCTAGACAGACTTTTTTTCACAAGGGCTTTGTACAGGGCTCTATGCATGAGTTTTTCCATAAATAAAACAGAGGTCACATGGCCATTAATAATCTGATTTAGAGAGTCACATAGTGTTGTTTCACCCAGACAAAACACCCACCCAGCCACAAGGGGAATGGACTTAGACCACACCACTTCATGAGGAGTATTATGGAATATACAATAATGTTTTCAATTCTTAATAGCTTGCTAACTACACATCAGATCCTATTTTAGTTTCTTTTTTTAATGTATTAGCTTATTGCACCCTCCCAACACTCTGTCAGTGATAAGATTTTGACTCCTATTTGCTGTATCAAGAGTTAAAATAATTTGCCCATAATCACACGTTCAGGGACAACTTGAAGATTTACCTAGTCAGGCAGTCTGGTCTTATAGTTGTTGATCTGAATCATTACAAAATGACACGGTTAAGGCAGATATGACCAGTATATCGTACAAAAAAAATTACTTAATGCTTTGAAAATAAGTTCTTATATACTCATATATCTCAATGGAGAAGATAGTCTTTTCTTGCTCGAAACGTCTATTAATCAAAATGATTTTCTCAGAAGCCTTCACCAGTTCTCTACATACAATGTCTGTTCATTTAATTATGGGTCAGAAATTATAGCGTCATGGCTTATATCACTTAAGAAATAGCAGCATTTAAAAAAAGATAAAAGATTAATGTAAGCCAAATGTTTATTTGTCTAGATCAAACTTTTACATCAAATCACGACTGTAATTAAATGCAAAAATTAGGAACAGACCATCTGAACAGGGAAAGAAAGCAAGCTAACGGCTGGGAGCTAGGACATCAAAAGAAAACCTAGGACGACGAAGGCAACAGAGCAATGACTTTGGGATGGAATAGGTCTGTTTAAATTTGTATTCTGACTCAGACGTTTAATGAACTGTGTAACGTGGGGTTTGTTATTTAAACGTAAAGATTCAGTTTCCCTGTCTACAAAAGGAGCCCATACTTAAACTGAGTGTAGAAATTAACACAGAGTAGATGTAAAAATATCAGCCAATAAACACTTACGTTATTGGATTAAGTTGTAGTAACAGGCCTCTCAAAGATTGCTAACTAGTTTATCTGAAGAGACAGAGACATTATGATACAAATCAACAGAAAAGATCAGATCAATATAACGAGACAAAATAAAGTGACTCAAACTGGGTTAACAAAATAGTACAACTGTCTCCTCACAGGCCAATGGAAAAAAGTCCCGAGAAACTCTGAACAGAAAACAGATAGTACCCTCTGTAAATCCTTTTGAGAGGAAAATTGACTATTGAGGCCATAATTGCAAATGTATAGCAATAGCTCTAGATAAAGTAAAGTCATATGTATATTTGCCTATTTATTTAGCAATAGTAGTTAATATCATTTTTTTACTTATTGCATTCCAGGCACTTTTAAAGGATTTTATTCACATTAGAATATTTAAACACCTCCTTCCTAACAAACCAGTGAGGTAAATATAAATAAATTCCCCATTTTATGGCTAAACACATTGAGGTACAAAGAAGCGACTTGCTTAAGGTCAATGGCTAATGAATGATCAAGCCGGTATTTGAAATCGGAAACTTTAACTGTAGGCCCACTTTCTTGATAACATCACTATTTCACTCCTAAGAAATTTGGTAGTATCTCTAAACTCAGTTCATATTGTTATTCTCCTGCAACTAATTTTGTTATTAGGTCCTACATGAAAAAATTGATAAAAGATTGCTTTCAATTTGTGGACCTAAATCTAGATGTGCTTTATAATTTGTCTTGATACTAAATGTATGATCTGAAAGGTATTAACTTTCTCAATTTGATTTCAATGAATAACTGTCTATTGAGGAAAAATACGAGATTAAGTCCCACATAAGTAGAACAATATACTAGCACTTGTTTGTCTGATCAAGTCTCATCATTTGTACCTGTGAAAAAAATAATATCCACAAGGCATGACTTCTTGTGAGAATTATTGAGAGGTACATAGAAGAATTCACAGTGTTTGATACCCAATAGGCATTAAGAAATATTTATTTTCCTTTATAAGAGAACATTTTTCTTGGTAAAAGCAATTTGATAAGTTTGGAATTGGCAGAAAAAATTGTCTTATTTTAAAGGAAAGTGCCTTATATCTATGGAACCATGATGTATCCTTCTCTATTTTAAATATTTAATTTATGCAAGTATTAGGATATAGTTAATGGACAACTTCTTTCCTTAGCACTAGGAGAAACATACTAACTTAATTGTATCCATATCTCCTTATCCAGTCATTCATAGTGGTGAGCAAAACCTCTGTTGCTATATCATCTATCATTGATTCTGTGTAAAACAGCTAATCATTCTTCTTAATATATATAACTTAGATTTTTAAAAATAGTCTTTCTACTGATTGTTAAAGTGTCATCATGCAACTCCACTTTTCATGATGGACTTCCCTTGAGAATATTCTGTAAAAAAGGCTTGTTTCATTTATTCATATTAATTTGTGTTTCTTTAATTTGAGTGACATTTTCTATGCATTTCTCCAAATTCAAGGGCCATCTTATTTTGCAGTTGCATAATTCTACCAACTTTATGCATTGAAATAAATTTATTTAACCTCTGGCAATATAGTACATTTAACTTTTCTAGCATGCTATCTTACAAATTTATATGATTCTTTTAAAATTTCTTCTTTTTCTACAAAGAATAGAAGAGAGAAAGGAAGGAAACTGTACATTTTGTGTAATTTTACTCACAACATTGTTATTCATGGGATAGGCAACCAAAAATGGTTTTAAATAAAGTAGTAGCAGAGTTTGAAAATACCCATAGTCACATGTACCAATTCTTTATTACATTACCTTGGTTCTCAGTTATTTACCTCTCATGATATTCCTCTGAACTATTCTCACTTCTTCTTTATTCTATAATCTCTTCCTTTTTCTTCATAGTTTTGTGTTAGTAACAGAGGCAGGACAACTAGTGGCCATTAAAATCATCCTTACATGGAAGTCCTTAAGAAATATCCAGTGTCCCTCTAGAATTAATGTATTTCTATATAATTCTGTTGGAACTAAATTTTAGATTTTATTCTCCAATTAGGATGTGTTAAATACCAGGTTAGAAAACAAATTCACTAATTAGAAAGATAGCACCCTGGAATAATTTTCATCCATTAGTGCTTTACCATGAATTGGGATACGCAATTAGCAGGCCAATAACATAATGAGGCTTTGAAAATGTAGAACAAATTAGGAATGACATTTAACAGGCATCAGGTGGGATAAGTTGGGGCAAGTTGCAGAGAATGAGACTCATTCCAAATGCAGAGTTCAGGTTTCAGTAACAGAGTGGTGGGTGAAGGAGAGGGAAGATGGGGCTTCTGTTTGTCTTTGATGAGAGATTCTCTATCTAGCTTCACATGAGAACCTAACTGGCAGTCATATGGACACTTCCTTAGCAGATGTTAACTGAATCCATCTCAGATGAGACCAAACATCCTTCTGTGTTCAAATCATTCCCAAGTAAGTGGTATTGTGCTGCGAGAACTGGGAATTATTCTCTTAGTTGAAGATTTTCTGCAAGGAATCCAAGAGGTAGAAACAAAGCATCTTTGTCTACTTCACAATTTTCGTCCAGATCTGCCCTAGATGGGAAAGGTCATTACAATTTGTTTCCCTCAAAATACCTGTGATGTTTCTCTTTTCACCTACTTAGTTGGACAAAACAGGGATACTTGTGATTTAAGACTGGCATATGATATGCACTAGTATGAAACTGGTTAATTGGGAAAATCTAGATATGCCAAAAAATTATTTTTAAAACTCTTAATTTATAACTTGTCATTTTGCAAATAACAATAATATTATTAACAGTTAAATAATAATATTTGCACAGTTGATTATCTTTAATGAAGATTTATATGTATTGAATATGCTATTGTGTTCAATCAGATAAAACATAAATTTTTAAAAGTATTTTTAGAATTTTTTATCAAAACATTGATATTTTATTATTTGTTTTTAGATTTTAAAATAATAAATCAAGGCACATCAAATAGAAAATATGGATATGTAATTTAGGGTAAAAATAATAAATTAATGTGACTAATTTCATCTTGCCACAAGTAACAGACAAGGCAATATGCAATATATGTCTTAAGTTTGAATATGAAAATGTATGGTATGGCTTGAAAATTAGAAACCGCGCACTCAATATGTCATAAATTCTCATTACAACCACACATATAAACAGATCCGAGAAAATAGGCTGAAAATAAGGAATGTGTGAAAAATAAGGATAACATAGCTCTCTATTCATTTTTATCTCATTTCTGGTATCCTTTAAAGGTAGAACATTAATGAATTTGAGATCCATTTATCAAGATAATTTGATCATAAGTTGTGCTTATTTATTTTAGAAAGTCGATTTTCCAGATAAGTTTTGGGCTCACATAAACATAAGCAGTATGTCAGCACAAGAGAAAATTCCACAGCCTGGATACATGACTTTATTAGAAAAAGTATCCCCTGTAAGATGTGCCTATCATTTTTATTTTATCCTAAATAACAGTAACAGAACAACTCCCTTAAGTCTGATGTTAAGGTAACTTCCACAAAATGGATGCCATTTAAAAGCACAGAATTAATTTACAGTTTTCTACTTATTCTTCTCCATTAAAAAAAAAAAATGACTAATCCCGTGTACATGAATTTCAAGCATTCCACTCCAGTGTTGTTCAGTATAAATGTAATGCCAGTCACATACAGATTTCTAAATTTTCTAGTAAATTAAAATAAATGAAAAGAAACATGTAAAATTACTTTTTATAGTATGTTCATTTTAACCATTTAACAAATGTTATTTTAAAATGTAGTCAATATAATATTATTAACAGCATATTTACATTCTATTTCCCACAGTAGGTTACAAAACCTAGTGTGCATTTTATACTTACAGCAGATTGCAAATCAGACTAGCCAATTTCAAATGTTCAATAGCCACATGTGGTTAGTGGCTTCCATATTATTCCAAGCAGCTCTAATGTTCTCAGTCATCCACTAAGCAAATCAAACACAGGCATCATAAAAATGAGATTATAAATGTTATTACTTAGTAATAAATCATCTTATTTTCTTTAGAGAATTTGATTAAAATTCTTTTATGTATGAGTCCTTTTAGATTTATACAACTCTTGTCAAATAAAATACCTGAGCATAGGTTGTTAATTAAAAAAATAAAAATATAGATAGATGGCTAGATGGATAGATAGCCACTGAATCTCTGTCAACTGACAGATTGAGGTACCGAATGTAAATTTGCAAATAATGTGAGAATTAACTATTAACCCAATTTATAAAATTTTCAGAGCAATAGTGTGGCATATATGTGATTCAATGATGATGATGATGACGACTATGGTGACAATGATTGTAACTTTGTAGCAGTAAATTATGTCCTCTTGTAAGAGGAATAACATCCTTATAGAACGTAAAGAGGTTATGCTAACACTCTGCTCCTAACCTCCAGTGATATGTATCTCCACTGTGAAATATCTGTTCTCCAATGACAATGATGATGATGTTGATTATGGTGACAATTACTGTAATTGTGTAACAATAATGCATCCTGTAATAAGAGGCGTGACATCCTATCTGAATGCAGAGAGGTTACCCTAACACTCTTCTCCCATTTCCTGGTGATATATAACTCCTGTTGACAGGAAACTTGTAGAGGGAGGGGATCATCAGAAAGCATGTCATTTAAACTGTTTCTTGAAATGATCAAATTCTGATTCTCTAGCCTTTCATAGCTAAGTAGTTCTGTCCAACACATGCCAACATTGAAAAAAAATTTACTGTATAGTGCTACCATTTTAAAGTGTAAAGGTCAAAACATTAATAAGAACATCTCTGATTTTTATGTCTATTGCCTCATCCCTGGGATGCTATTCACACCTAAAGTTCTGGAATAATGTCTTTCACAGTGCAGTAGCTATAGGATATTGAACAACTATACTATAATTTTCCCTCAGGGTATTACATTATATCCTAAGATTTCCCCTTATTTTGCATGGAGAAATAAGTTATAAGAGAGCAAAGTAAATTACAGTTTTACAGGTCTACAGTTTTAAAAACAGCTATCTTAGGTAAAAGACATAACCGTAGGCAGTATAATCAATTTCTTCTAAAAAATGTTGCTCTAGTACTTCTGGAGAAGTTTTAAACATATTTTGTGGAAACACATTTTTTGAGACCCCGACATATACATTTTTAGGAATACCTAGGAGAAAAATGACTAATTATTGAAAAATAATTTATCATATTCAGTTCAGATATGGGAAATTTTTCTTCCACTTTATGTGAGAATTCTTGCACTCCAAAATATCTTTATTTATAGTTTATATAGATCTTAAATCTATGTGTTCATCATGACTTATAAAAACTTTCAGAAGTTTATATTTTCTGTTTGTAATAGCAATATTTTAATTTTTAAACACATTATTTAATGCATACTCAATGTTTTCAAATTACTGTGAGAAAATGTGCAATTTTTGATAAGAATTTTGTGACTAGCACCTTTAATTCTAAATTATACTACCAGCTAGTATGATATTTACTCATTGAATATAGTTGTATGGTGTTTCTTAATATATGGCAAGCAATGTGCTTATAATTGTGATATAACAAAAAACACAAAACAGTTTATGCCATTAGAAGGCTAAAAGAAAAGCACACACAAAGTCACTTATAATACAATTCATTAAACCATTTTTGAGCCCTTACTTCCTGACAAACACCATTCTTAGTGTGTTGCATACATTATCTTATTTAATACTAAAAATAACTTCTTAGATACTATTTGTATAGCACAGGAGAAAACTAAATCACTCAGAAATGTTAAATATATTTCCATAGGGCAAGTATGTGAGAGTTGTGATTTAAACCAAGGTGTGTTTAATCTTGAAGTCCATATTTGTAATAACTATAGTGAAAATAATCTCTATTTTTGAAACTGTCTAAATATGAAAAGGGTTAGACAGATAATATATATTAAATCCCCTAAGAATACCGAGGAGGAGGTAATTATTTTGACCCCTTTCAGGGAATGCTGTGCTGACATGAAAATCGTTTTGAATTTTAAATGATGAGTAGCTATTTCCTGGAAGGAAAGAGTGACTGGGCATTCTAAAGAGTTATGCTTGGAGACACAGAGGCTAGCTTAGGAAGATAATTCTTCTACTGTGACTAGAGGATGTGGGATACAAGAACACAACTCTGATAGCAATAAAGAATGAACCAGGAGAATGAGATAAAAACCTGTTGCTATCAATCAGATGGGAAGAAATAATTATGTAGTAGATAGAGTCATTCTTGGTAGCAATGGAAAGAAAGAGAACATGTAAAAGATGAGCAGGAGCATGGAATATTTTTCTGTTTGTCTGTGTCATCTTTGATTTCTTTGAGCAGTGTTTTGTAGTTCTCATTGTAAAGGTCTTTCACTTCTCTGGTTAGGAAGATGTAGAGGTTCTCACTCATAAGTGGACCCTGAACAATTATCATTATACTGTAAGAAAGGGATTAGCAGTGGTGGGAAACTGCCAGGGAATGGGGGGGGGCACACCTCATCAATAAGGGTACCTGATCTCAAACGAGGTGACGTGGAGACCAAAGTGAGGCCCAAACTTTACCTACACAATGACCATTTGTATACCTAACCCCGGATTGTACCCCACATCTTTAAAATTAAATAAAAATGAAAATAAAATAAAAAGTTGAGCAGGAAGCAGTGTATGGATGATAAAATGAGTGTAATATTGAGCGTGTTAAATTTGAGGTAGCTTTAAGACATTCCAGGGAAGACACACAGAAGCCAGCTGGAAATAAAGGTGTGAACAGCAGGAGGGAGATGGGAATTGAAAATCTGATTTGAGCTGGGCTTGGTGGCTCAGCCTGTAATCCCGCGTCTTGGGAGGCTGAGGTTAGTGGATTGCCTGAGCCCTCTGGTTCGAGACCCGCCTGGTCAACTTGGTGAGACCTCATCTCTACAATAAATCAAAAAAATTAGCTGGGCGTGGTAGTGCGCGCCTGTAATTCCAGCTACTCGGAAGGCTGAGGTAGAGGGATCACCGGAGCCCCAGCAGGTCTAGGCTGTGGTGGCCAGGAGCGGCCACTGTACTCCAGTCTGGGCGACAGAGTAAGACTCCAACTCAAACAAAACAAAACAAAAAACAAACAAGCAAACAAACAAAACAAACAAACAAAAAAGAAAATCTGATTTGGGAACCATCAGCATCCAGGACTGATGGAAATTCTCTGAATGATAATGGAGAGTCATAAAAATGCCTAAACTACTACTCACAAGTTTATAACTAGGTTATGGATTAACTCACTAAAAATGTGTTGTTTTAACTTAAAGAACTGAAGGCCCATTAAAAGATAATAAAAAAAAGAGATAGAGATTCATATTCAAAAGGAATGGAAATTCAAAAATATTCCTGAACTTAGAAATGTAAGGTCTAGAGAAAAAGGAAGACTCCTTAGCACAACATTCACTTTAAAATAAGTGTATAAATATTACTAATCTAAAAAATAGAATGTATATAAGCTGTAATATCTTCTGAGATATTCAAAATAAGTTTTAAATGAAAAAATTCAATTGTTTCATTTAAAAATTTCAAAAACACACCTATTCCATAAACAAAGAAGATCTGTATTCTTTTTTAAAGACAATGCCTGTTAAAATAAATCATCATCAAATTATTTTATGAATACAAAACAAAACCAACCACCGCACCAACAATAGCACTATTATCTTTCAAATAATTTTTTCTACAATGACAGTTGATATGTCTCCCTTATTTTGCTTGTCCTCTTGGAAATTATTACTGGATATTTCTAGAAAATGTAGTTGTACAACAAAATCTTAAAGCTTGCTATAAATCTAATAATTCACATAATCTCATCAGCTACCGTTTTCTACAAATTACATTTTTAAATTTTTTTTTCTCAAAGTTTAGGCTTCCCTTCTGGAGTTTGTATAAGAACATAGTCTATTATAATGTCAGGAGAAAGTCTAAAATTAATTGTCATACCTACTCATCTCCTAGCCTATTGTAAATGTGGACATTTTACTAAAGATAGATTGCTGCTTGCCTTTAACTACATGGAAATATGACTTACAACTCTACATATATATCTAATCATAATTAAGAATCTTTCTTTATTTTAATATATTTTGGCAGAATTGTTCTGAAATGAAATAATTATGCACCTGAATATACATCTAATGAACACTGAGTAATCTGAAATCACAGTTTTGCAAACTATGTTGAAATAGAAAATTTAAAGCAGATCTAAAGATATGAAAGGTGTGGTTGGGATAGCATACTGATAATGACCAGTTCTATGATTTACACCATTTGTACTTAATCACTTTGACGCATTACAACTGACATTCTACATCTTTAGTACATGTGGAAATTCTGTTGCTCATAACTTTCCCCAGATTTGTTTTGATTTCTTGAACATTTTATATATATGAAGTAAAATTTTAAAAAAGTAAGTCTGTAAAAGCAATGACAATACAATAATGAAAAATTGTACTACTGTTTTTTCAGCATAAACAAATATGTACCTCCAATGCTGAAGATATTTTTAAAAAACAAATATTCAATATTAATTTTGTGTTAAAATGAATAGGATTTGCATATCATTAAATGTTTTCCATAAAGAAATTAAAGTCAAATGATGAATATTAATTTTCTGTGTAAAGTTATATGTAAATAGAACTACTAACAATATTTCTTTGTAAGATCATGTGTAGCTAGGACTACAAAATTATGACTACCAAGCCACACTTTTAGATACTTATTTCTCACAACAGTGTCTGTGACTATATCTTGGGCATGAATGATAAGATTTAATGCAAATTGACTTATTATTGAAAATAAATGCAGAAGCTCATCACAAACTGTAAAAAATATTTCACTGTGTACGAGAAAAAAATACATTTTGCTTAATTTTTCTTCCTCTATAATCTTTTTGCCTAAGCATCCCTTCCAGAATATCTCAGAGTTAATTTGCAATTGAAGTCTATAAATGTGAGCTCTTGCCAAGAGTGCAGATGTATTAAAAACAAACAGCGACCGGGCTTGGTGCTCAGCCTGTAATCCCAGTGCTCTGGGAGGCCGTGGTGAGTGAATTGACTGTGCCCGCGGGTTCGAGACCTGCCTGGGCAACTTGGCGAGACATCATCTCTACAATTAAAAAAAAAAAAAAATTAACCGGGCATGGTAGCGCGCGCCAGTAGTTCCAGCTATTTGGAAGGCTGAGGCGGAAGGATCGCCAGAGCCCAGTAGGTCAAGGCTGCAGTGACCGGGAGCGCCACTGCACTCCAGTCTGGGTGACAGAGTGAGACTCTTACTAAAAAAAAAAAAAATAGCAACAACAAAAACGAAAAATAAAAACAAATTTCCTTGTGCATCCTTGTTAAGTCTTTGTTGTTGTGGAAATATAGTGGCATCTCTAATATCAAAACTGAATTATTCTGGAATGATGAGATTAAACATTCTTAGTAAGAACCTTTATTAATGGAATCTTTGAATAATCAGCTCTCCTCTCCTCTGCAAAGTAAAACCATCCTAACCCAATGCCCTCAAAAGCATCATGCCATTGTAGCATTTAGCTGAGGTTAAATCAAGTGCAGTTTATGAAATCGCACAATTGTATATGTCAAGAATTTGGACAGAGTTCAGCTAAGTGATTTTTCTCCTTCATTTGGTTTGGACTGAGGTCCCTTGCTAAAATTCAACATGCAGATGGGCCAGTCTGGAGGCTCCCAAATACCTTCAATCATATTCTGGAGCCTTACTAGTGGAAAAGCTGGGCTCAGTTGGAATTGTTATATGTGTTAAAATTCGAATCGGGAGGTCACTAGACTGGGATGGCCCTTGCATTTTAAATTCCTAGTGAACAAACGGAAGCCCAATGTAAAAGCAGATTGAAAGTAGAAAGTGCATAGATCAGAAACCACCAACTAACCTCTAACTAGAAACTTTCCATTCTAACATATCAAAACTGTTTTCTTTGTCTTGCTTCAGAAAATATTTTACTATACTTTGTCTTGCTTCAGAAAATATTTACCAAGTTTTTCTCCCTCCCTCCTCAGGGTGGAGTGTTAGCCCCTTGTGTTCCGCAATGTCCCAGTTCAACTCAGGAATTGCTGAATGCACCAAGAAACTCTTTAACATTTAAATGGGCTTAAGTTTTCCTTTTATCAAATGGTCTACCTACCCATGACCTCTCCAGCACGCTGGTCTCAGGTACTCAGATTTGTTATATATTAGCCCATGACTTTCAAAGTGAGATCCCCAAAAGACAGGAAACGGTTTCAGAAACATACACATTGCTTCTGCTATTTTCCCCTGGTTAAATAGAGTGCACCCAGGTTCAAAATGAGTGTCAGAGAGTTGCATGGACATTTGAAATCAGCTGCAACATTTGCACATTAAGATATGGTTTTAATAAGAGTCAAAAGAATCTTCAGTCTTGTCAATAACTAGGAAAACGATAGCTGCGGGTCCTTTGAGAAAAGAAGTCTCAGATTAACATGTTTGATATAGCTGGTATGCTTTTCTTTTGGCGCTAACTAGGTCTAGTTTGGTATCCTGGTTTTGCCATTTGCTTGTTCTTTGACTTAGAAAAGTTACTTAACATTTCACTTTCAATTTTCTCAACTGAAAAACGATGACAGTAAAACCTATTTTACAAGATATTTTTATTAGCTCTAACGATCTTTGTTAAGATGTAACACAGTACTTTGAACATAGTAAACATTTAATGACTTGTCACTGTTATTATCATTGAACTATTGGTATATTGTTAGTACAACTCCAGGCAATTAAATGCAGAAGTGCATCTATAAGAGAAGAGTACATCTATCAAGAACAAACAAATTATTTTTATCATGAAATGGATTTGGTAATGTCAATAATTAAAATATACCATCTAGTTCATAGTGAACAGATTATGTTATTCAGTGTAAAATTTCATGTAATTAATACATTTAAGAACTAATAATAGCTTATGAAATTTTAAAGCTGCCAAAAATTAAACTAATTTTAGAAGCTACTGTTTGGTGATGAAATAATACTTTAGAGTTAATTTGCCTAAGTGGAACTATTTTGGAAGTATCATTTTTTGAGGCAGATATTGAAGAATAGAATATTATGCAGCCATAAAAAGAACAAAATTATGGACTTTGCAGCAACTTGGATGCATTTAGAGTCTACAATACTCAGTGATTTATTACAGAAACAAAGAACTGAGTACCACATGTTCTCACTCATAAGTGAACCCTGAACATTCACCATAAGAAAGGGATTGGCAGTAGCTGGAAACTGCCAGGGAAGGCAGGGTGCATACTTCATCAATAAGGATACCAGGTCTCAAACCAGGAAATGGGGACCAAAAGGAGGCCCAAATTTGCCTGTACAATGACCACTTGTATATCTAATCCTGAATTGCACCCCGCATCTTTAAAATTAGAAAAAAAATTTTTAAAAGAAGTCTATTAAGCCTTCTCTTACAACCAAGATAAAAAGACTTTAGGCATCGTCCTGGATGCAAATAAAGCATTCTTTAAATCATAGACATAAAAAACAGATCAACATAAGTCTTTCAGGTCTGAAAATTCTAGTGTTAAAGTTTTCAGAAGTTCTAAAGCTACGTTATAAATTTCATTTATATAGAAACATTGTATTGTCCTACTTAGCCCTTACCTAATAGTAATTCATTCCTCCAATAGCAAATATGGTGCAGCCCAAAGTAATTGCTAGGAAAAGCCACTTACTTTGATTATACTCTCTAAGTGTTTTTATAGAAATTTACTTCACTGGAAAACAATATTCCAAGAAATGGCCTGAAAGTTCCTTTTGCTAATACCACTTGAATGCTATTGGTCCTGAAGGAAAACAGAGATATAAAAAGTTAATTAGATATGGCACATGCAAATGATTATGATTACTTAATTAGCAGTATTCCTTAAATAGGCACAATGTGTAACCTAATACGTAGCTTAATGGCTTTGTTATTAATCAATTCTTAATGTAAATAGTTTGAAGCTCTTGCTGCTTTGTAATGTGCATTATAAATAGTCCCTGTGGGAATCACAACTTAATTTCATTAAAACTCCTGCCTGCTGCTAATTGCTGCTAGGAAAACATGCACAGATTAATTGTGCTTTAGGAGGCGATGATGTAAATTTATAGGTTTCTACGTTGATTATTGGGGACTGCTATGTTATAGACCATTCTTCCCCACTGTGATAGATAGGATTCAGTAGTAAACAACACTGACCTGTTTTAAATCAGTAACATGTGGTTATTAAGCCTTAGTATTACAGGTATTGAAAAAAAATTAGTCAGAGATTGGTTGAAAATACTGTTTATCATACCAGCTGGAACACAATATAAATTTAGGTCATGGGCAATTAATTTGTGAGTTTTAATGACTTTTCATGTGCAAAACAAACATTAGTCTTTAACAAGGATGATTGATGAACATTAACTTCGTTAATTTTTTTTAAAGAGATATACAACAAAATTAAAAATAATACACAAATATAGTTCTGTTTGTTGACAATTTCTCACTGATCTTTTATTGTTACAAATGACCTCTTCGGCATGTACCATGTGAAATAAAATTTAAAACCCCAAATATTAAAATGCTGGACTGAAGGGGAAATATTTGCTGTGAACAAGCCACACTGGCTTTCAAATATAGATCGATACCAATGTGAAACAAACCTGTTTATGGAAGGGATCCCCAAAAAAGGAATTATCTTTTGGAAGGCGGGCTCCTTGTAGCACAGGCTTCCTCCATTAGTTAAGTGTTCTAGGAACCCATCGGCATAGGTGTACTAACTAGCGTTGTTGTCCTTCACAATCTGTAGAAGAAATACCCTGAGTTGTGGCAAACAGGTAACTGTTTTTTCCACCATGACATCACACTTGCCCACACTGAGTATTCATTAGTTTTTTTAACCAAAAATGGCATGACCTGCCGTTCTGTCTCCTCCCCCTTAACCTGATCTCACTCTGAGTGACATTTTTGTCGTTGTCATTGTTTCTCCTGATGAAAAAAGCCCTCAAACAGAAGCATTTTGCCAATGTGGAAGAGGTGAAACAAAAAACAGCAGAAGCACTAAAAGGCATCAAAACTGGCAAGTTTAAAAACTGTTTTGAGTTGTGGTAAAGGCGTCTCGATAGGTGTATTGCATCAAATGGAGAGGATTTTAGAAGTGACTGAAGTTGACTGGGCTTGGTGGCTCAGCCTGTAATCCCAGCACTTTGGGAGGCCAAGACGAGTAGATTGCCTGAGCCCACGGGTTCGAGACTCGTCCGGGCAAATTGGCAAGACCTTGTCTCTACAATAAATAAAAAATAAAATAAAATAAAAACTTAGCCGGGAGTGGTAGTGTGCACCTGTAGTTCCGGCTACTTGGAAGGCTGAGGCGGTAGGATCCCTGGAGCCCAGCAGACAGAGGCTGCAGTGACTGGAAGCGTGTACTGCACTCCAGTCTGGGCAACAGAGTGAGACTCCAACTCAAAAAAAAAAACTGACTGAAGTTTAAACATGTGAGAATAAATACACAATATTTTATAATTAAATTCTGGGGTTTTTTGAGTCCCCCTCATATATGTACACACACACACACACACACACACACATATAATTTATAGCTTTTCTACTATACTATTTCATCTCAGAGAAAATTTAATTTTCATCTGGTGATGAATTGTGAAAATGTCTGTCCTTCAGAATTTGCTATATGTTGTATTTTATTAAAATGTTATTACCACATATACATTAATTATAAATACAGTTGAGATTGAATAAGAAAACTTGTGACTCCAGACCTTCAATTTTCTGTAATAGAAAATAGATAATGAGACAAAATAATTGTATCCATTTTTAAGGCTACCTTCAAAAAGTAGAGATAATTTTATGAAATAAAACTTAGGTATGTCCTTTTCTAGGTAATATGCCTTGCTATTATTGCCCTATTGTGATTTTAATGAACTCTAGGAAGCAAAGGAAGTTTGTTTTTAAATTTAAAAGAGAACTGTTTGTCTATCTGCTACAGCAAGGTCCTCTTCTGCAGTAATTTACTTTGTTATACAATGTTCACCGCGGTACAAACCATCATTACAGGTATAGTATCTAGATAATGCAAACCTTGGTGATCCAGAAGGTTTAAAGTTTTTGAGCCCTGGGCATGCAGATTTTCCCTTTCCATATTCACCTGTTATGCAGTGTATCTAGGTAGTGTATCTAAGGGTGATTTTATAGCTGGTAACAGTTTGATTTATGTTTAACTCAACTACATATTAAATTTGCAAATTTCCTCTGTATTGCTAATTAAAACATGCCAATGGCTACTGTGAAAGCTGTTAAGTCAGCAGGAGGTAGTCAAATATCTCTGGAAATTCAAAAGATTCAATTGTACTAACACGTAGCATCACATACATGTTTTCTTATCAATCTTAAAAACCTTTGTAGAATTTGCAGAAAAATCACATAAATTTTCTAAAACCTTTGCAGATGTTCATCTTTCTGGCAGCAATTTCTTCCTGCACAAATTGAAAAGAGTACTTAATTTAAAAAGACAAAATAAAAAGACTCCAGAATAATGTCTTTTTAATAAATAAAGAAGGAAAAATTGGTACTATTATGCCCAGACTTATTTTGCCATTTGGTTAATAAATGTAGTTATGATGCCACAATGATGTCTAGAATGTTGATAAAAACAAACCCAAGAAAAGCTTTCCTAAAGATGGATCGACAAGTGACCAGAAATTAAAGACATCAGCTACAGAATACTTATATAAGTAGTAGTTGAAGTAAATAGAAAATACATAAATTGAATTTAGAATCTGTTGCCTGAGTTGTCTGAGTAGATCAGATGTCCTAATAGGCCAGGTTGACCAAAAAAGAAAAATGTTAATTTTGGTAATCTCAGACTAATCAAATTAACACTGTTATGATATTGAAGAACTGAGTCAAACTTAACTTACTACTGAGTTGATTTTTGGTTAATAATTCTTAATCTAAAATATTCCATAGTTATCTAGATCCAAACCCCTGGAATGTGTGAGTGTTACCTTATATGGCAAAAAATAATTTACCAGATGAGATTAGATGAAGGCTCTTGAGAAGGGAGATCATTCTGTATTATCCAGGAGGGCACTGAATGCAACTACATATGGTTTTATAAGAGCGAGGCAGAGAAAGGCACAGACAAGAAGACCGTGTAGCTGAAGTAGGTGGAAGCAGAGTGTGAGAGAGATAGGGTCCTGCCAGCTTGATGCTAGAAGAAATCATGAGCCAAAGGATACAGGCAATGCAGCCTCAGACTCCAGAAAACACATGAAAATGGAATGGACTCTCCCCTGGAGCCTCTGGATGACCAGAAGAAGCCCAGTTGGCACTTGAATTTTGGCCCATTGAAACTGATTTCACACTTCTGATTTCCAGACTCTAAGAGAGCAAATATGTGTTGTTCTAAGCCACCATGTTTGTGATAATTTATGACAGAAGCCATAGGTAACTAATGCAGAAAGGGTCTGAAGTAGCAGTTTTTGGTGTGTAATCAACTGGAGGGGGACAGAACTCAATAGCGATCTATAAACCATGCACAACAGGTGATAAGAACATAGATCCAAAGACACATCTTGGAGATAAGCATAGGACTTACAATTTTGAAGAAAAATGCTTTTCCTGCTAGGATGTTGTGAAATAAATTGGCTTGGTGGGTCAGCCTGTAATCCCGCGCCTTTGGGAGGCTGAGGTGAGTGGATTGCCTGAGCCCGCGGGTTCGAGACCCGCCTGGGCAGCGAGACCTCATCTCTACAATAAATCAAAAAAATCAGCCGGGCATGGTAGCGCATGCCTGTAATTCTGGCTACTTGGAAGGCTGAGGCGGAAGAATCGCCAGAGCCCAGCAGGTCGAGGCTAGGTGCGGTGACCGGGCGTGGCCACTGCACTCCAGTCTGGGCAACAGAGTGAGACTCCAACTCAAAAAATAAAATAAAATTTCATACTTTAAATTTTATGATAATTGTATATGTTCCTGTAAGCTTCTATTTCTGACAAGAAAGCAATGTATAGTTTTTAGTGCAATTCTATTTCAACTCTACATTCTCCTGGCCTTTTAAGAATATCTCCATTTTCTCTGGAGCTTTTTTCCTAAACCAGATCAATATGATCAGAGAAGAGTAGATAGAATTTTAGTGATACAAGCAGAAAAAAAATTTACTCACTACTTTATTATGCAAGGAGCACTTTCCATCAAGAAATACATTCATTTTTAATGCTGCCTAGAAATGCAGCATCTAGGCGTTACTGAAATGTCTCTGTTTGGGGCCCTGCTGTTTTTTTTCCATACTATCCATTCCATATCAACCACCACTCTGCATTAATATCTTGGGCACCTGCTAATGAACAAGATTTTGAATTTTGTAATTTTCTTTTACCATCTGATTGGACTTGTAAAAATAGTTACCATATTTTCTGTGATACAAATATTACTAAATGCATTCTTTAAAGCTTCTTATGCAGTTGACTTTAAATGATTTATGTTACTCTGTTTTTTATATGCCCGTGTCACAACATTTAGTTGTTATCAAATGGAAGTGATACTTATTTTTTCTACTGCAGTAGGCAGAATTTTGGAGGACAATTCTTTCTTGCTGAAAGCCTAATTTTACTATAGGAAACATAATAACTTTAATTATAGTTTAATACTTCTCTGGGATTATTTTTACAGTTATGAATATTTCATAGTAAATAGGAGGAGGTGTGTATAGAATATTCATGTTGGATAAAGAGCTATTGATTTAAATGTGTACATTAAGAAATAAAAATGATATAATATATCTAATTTGCCACTGAATTCCAAACAATTTCTTTATCTATCTTATTTTCTAAGATAATTTTACTACATCTTTAATGGCACTATTTTCACTTCAATGTATTCATAATTTCATTGTGAAAGCTTCAGTATCTAAGCTCATTTAAGAATCTAAATGTAAAAATGATGAGACATGAATGATCATCTTTTAACAGAAAAGATACATATCTAAAGTATCTATTGTCAGGATGCCTGCACTCCGTTTAGGCTAGATAGACAAGAAATAAACAAATGGATCCTGCAGAAGGAGCTAATACATACTCTAATGACAAAAAAATGCACAATTTAGCAGAAATTCTTAAATTTTCACCAAAATCTACTTTGCATTATTTTACTTGAAAACATATCTCAATCATCAAAATTGGCTCCACTTGAGGTAAAATATGTCATGAGACTGAATTTCATTCACTAAAACTTAAACAAAAATTATATATACAATCTTTGGTCTGGCCCCTAAAAAACAAACAAAATGAAACCCTGCCATGCTCTTTTTGTCTTCTGACTAGGAAGGATGGAGATAAGCCCAGGAAGCCTGGAAGCCACGTGTTGAAAATAATAGCCTTGCTCCACTCAGTTGGAGACTCAGCAAAGATGTGGAGCCAAGTCCAGCATGCTCATTGTCAAGTCAACCAAATACATGTGTCTATTGACACTCCAGCATGCTCATTGTCAAGTCAACCAAATATATGTGTCTATTGTATTTGAGGCACTTACACATTCAGGCATATGCATTTGATAAGTCATTGCAACTACCCAAGGTAAGGAGAGCAGTATTTCATGTAGGGTAAAGAAGTCTCTCTGAAAGGAGAGATTAAGTCATGTGTCTATCAAAAACAGAGTGTATCTGCCATATTGGAAAGTTATTGCAGGACTGGAGACAGGGAGGTCTTCACTGTTTTTGAGAAAGAATAAAGAGGCTTATGTTACTGGAACACCAGCCCCAGGCGGGAGGAAATGAGGTCAGAAAAGTGTCATAAGACCATATCATATAGAGCCTTGAAGGCTGTGATAAGTTTTTTGGATTTCATTCTGCATGAGATGGAGAGTCAGAGATATAATATGATCTAATTTCATATAGCAAATAATGTCTTCTGTGTTGATAATTGAATATAGGCAGGTGAATGAGCAACTGAAAGACCATTAGGCTATTCTAATATAAGCACTTCATGTTGCAATTTTCCTTCTGAATACTACTTTAGCTGCATCCCATAAATTTGTAATAGGTCTTTTCTTTTTCATTCAGTATAATTTAAAAAAACATTTCTTTTGGGCCTTTTTTTTTAGGTCCATGTACTACATAAAAGTTTGTTGACTAATTGCTAAATATTTGAGGGGAGATACCTTTCTTTTTTTGATTCTGATCTAATCCATTGTTACCTGAGAATGTCCTTTGTTTGATTTCTGTTCCTTTAAATTTTTGTTTGCTTGTTTGCTTTGAGTTGGGGTCTCACTCTTTTGCCCAGGGTGGAGTGCAAAGATACAATAATGACTCAATGTAACCTTGATGTCTCAGGTGATCCTTCCACCTCTGCGACCTGAAAAGTTATCCTAGGTTGGTCTCCCAAAGTGCTGGGATTACAGGCTTGAGCCACTGTACCAGGTCTAAATGTGTTAAGGTTTGTTGTATGCTTCATGTGACAAGAATTTTCA
Source organism: Carlito syrichta (assembly GCF_000164805.1). NCBI lineage: Eukaryota > Metazoa > Chordata > Mammalia > Primates > Tarsiidae > Carlito > Carlito syrichta. The sequence continues at coordinate 208,930 of NW_007246969.1, forward strand.
TTCTATTGTTAGGTAGAATGTTGTATAAATTTGGTTAAGTTTGTTGATAGGCTTTACAGGTCTGAGAGCAGACAGGTAGACAGGTTGTTCATATCTCACTCATTTTCTGAAAGAAGCATGTTAAAGTCTTCAGATATATGATTGTAGAGATTTCTTTTTTCCTTTTTATTCCATTATTTCTTCATATATTTTTTAAGCTCAGCTTTTAAGAACCCACATATTTAGTATTTTAGGTTTCCTTGGTGAAGTACTTTTTCATAATGTAATGTCCGTTTTTAACACTGATAAAACTCCATGTTCTGAAGTCTGCTTCATGTTCTATTAATAGAGACACTCCAGCTTTCTTTTAATTAGTATGCACATGACATTTTTGTAGGGAGTTTTAGGGATTTGTGGCCTGATCAAGGGAAAATTATATGGCCGTGGCATGGCAGTTTATTGGGTAACACTTTGACCTTGTACTTTATGCATGGAGGGATCTATCACAGAAGGACAGGAATCTATCCAGAAACATAGGTGAGCTTGCTACTCAGAAAAAGAAGAGGGCTGTGGGATTCTTAAGGGAGTGAGATATCAGAAAGGGAACTTACGCATCTAGGTGGCGTTACACAGCAGCATGTCGGAGAGCCCCAAAAGGGCAGCCACGTTTTAGGGGTCTTGAAGACCCAGGGCTATCTATTGCTAGCAGATGTTGTGTAGGGCTCCACAGAGTATGCAAACCAGGAAGTCACTAAATAGCTAAGAATCATTTCGTTTGGACTATTTTAAAAATAATTGGATGTGTAAATATTTGAGTTTGGTACCAGGAAGCTTTTGAGTTAATGGGTTGCAGCCTGCAATGAAGAAATAAACAACCTAGTGGCCAATTCACAGAGGCCATTGTTTTGCCTCATTTATGGAGCAATCCATCCCTGGCCCCCTGTCATTTTATAATCCAAATTATGTGTTATTTGTAGTGCTTGAATTTGGAGCCAGCGACAAAACATTTTTAAGAACTAGAATTCCTTATGAGATAGAGCACAAACCAGGATTTCTTTTTTTAGCATTTTTTATTTTAAAGATGTGGGGTAAAATTCAGAGTTAGGTATACAGATGTTCATTATGCAGGTACCCCTGTTGATGAGGTGTGCCCTCCCCCAGCAGCTTTCCACTATTGCCAATCCCATCCCCACCCCTTCCCCTGGCAGTTTCTCAGTACTGACAATCCTTTCTTATTGTATTATGATAATTGTTCAAGGTCAGCTTATGAGTGAAGTCCATAATTTTGTCCTTCTTTATGGATACATAATATTCCATCATGTATATGTACCACATTTTTTTAACCCTGTCCTCTTTTGATGCACAGCACAGTTGGTTCCTTGTTTCTGCTATTGTGAATAATGCTGCAATAAACACTTATGTGCAGGTATCTTTTTCATAGAGTGACTTGGGATTTCAAAACCCATTCACAGACAGTCTGTTCATGTAGTGGGAGAGAGCTAGGAGAACTGATTACGCATGAAAGTGGCTTTGATTTGCTCCGTTTATCAGCAGAGGGATATGATAGTTCTTGTGCGTGTCCTTGCTACCTGTAAAACTTGGTGATTTTTTGTGTACCCATATGCAGCAAGATTTTTTTTTTTTTGAGTTGGAGTCTTACTCTGTCACTCAGGCTGAAGCACAGTGTCACTGTCACAGCTCACTGTAGCCTCAATTTTCTGGGTTGCTGGTTACCTCAGCTTCTTGAGTAGCTGGGACTACAGGTGCATGCCACCCACTGATTTTTAACATTTTTTTTTGTAGAGATGAGGTCTTGCTATATTGCCCAGGTTGGTCTCAAACTCCTGGGCTCAAGCAATCTAACCACCCCAGCCTCCCAAAGTGCTGGGATTACAGGTGTGAGTCACCATACCAGGTCCAAATATTTTAACAAGTGCTCAGACCCTTTTCTTTCTCACTTGGTTCTTGGGCTAGATTCTTAAGGACAGATTGGATTTCAAGATGAGAAAGAAGATGCATATTTTCTCTTCCAAGGGAAAATCGGAGTCTCCTTCTTAGCCCTTTGTCTTTTTTGTTTGCTTGTTTTTATTACCTTGTTGTGAACATCAACATAAAAAGCAGATACATTTTCCCAGTCCTTCTTGTGGTGACACCATGCTGCCTTTTTCTCCCAAGGGCACCACTTCTCATCTTCAGGGTCTGTTCTTTCATCACATCTTCCCCAGGAGTCTGAGCTATGTCTTTTCTGGATGGCATCCTGGTGAACAGCTGTTGTGGGAAGGCCCAGCATATGTCCCCTGCTTTGGAGCATTCCTTCAGGGATGTCCCAGCATCTCTTTGGAAGTCTTGAGAGAGGCAGGAATATAAACTTCCTTACTTTAGCCTTGTAAATAATATCTTACACAGCTTACTCCAAGGGTTGAGTTCTCAATATGCTCTCAGAGAGAGACAACGTCTTCAGCAACAGATCACAGTAAGACAGCAACAAAGACAAAAGTGTGCCCCAAGCTGGGCTTAATAAATTAGCCTCTGCCTGTCATCTCTGCCTATGGGTTCATTTACCTGCCATTGCAGTCCCCAAGGACAGGCTTCCTCTCATCTCAGAATACTGCAAATGACAGTCTAGCCAAAAGGACCTCTTCTTGATATAGCATGTTATGGGGTCTAGAACATTGTACCTTTGGTTCAGAGGCATACAATTCTCTTTTTTCATACAAACTGATAGGTCTTACAATGTCCCTTCCCTCTCTAATGGAAGACTCATGAAATAAACTACCCTGTGGGCAGTTTGATTCACTCCAAAAAGCAAATCTAAGATCACTGAGAAAGTAAAAAGTTGATGAAATTTAGATCAAGGTAGGAAATAACATTCTAATAACAATAATGATTGACATATGCAATAAATTTTCTTTGTAGAAAGCTTGTCAGGAAGTTATATACAAACTCAACTCAAAATGTATTAAATACTTAAATACGACATGAAACTACTAGAAGGAAACATTAGGGGAACACTACAGGACATTGGGCAAAGATTTTCATGCAAGACCTTAAAAGCAAAAAGAGGCAAGTGGGATTGCATCAGGCTAAAAAGTTTTTGCACAACATGGGAAACAACCCACAGAATAGAATTAAAATGTGCAAACTACTCATCTGGGAAGGAATCAATAACTAGAATATATAAAAATTATATAAAATCAATAGTAAAATGAACACATAATCTGATTAAAAATTGGACAAAAGACCTGAATAAGCATTTTTCAAAAGAAGACAACTCTAAGTGTTATATGAAAAAATGATCAACATTATTAATCATCAGGGCAAGGCAAACCAAAATCAATGAGGTACTACCTGACTCCAGTAAAAATGACTATGGAAGCTGGATTGGATAAAAAAAAAATGTACATATCCACAATGGACTATTATGCAGCCATAAAGAAGGACAAACATATGGATATTGCAACAACTTGGATGAATTTAGTCTGTCATAGTGATCTATCACCGAAACAAAGAATAGAGTACCATATGTTTTCACTCATAAGCAGACCTTGAACAATTATCAAAATACTATAAGAAAGGGATTGGCAGTAGTGAGAAACTGTTAGGAGATGGGTAGCAGGATTGCCAGTTGAGGAAAACTGCCAGGGGAGGGAGGGGCACACCTCATCAACAAGGATACCTGCATAATGAACATTTGTATACCTAACCCTGAATAGTACCCCATATCTTAAAAAAAAAAAATTCAAAATTGAAAAGAAAAGAGAAGAGTAACTATGTCAGACAAAAAATAACAAGTTATGGTGAGAATGTAGAGAAAGGAAGAGACTCATACAATGTTGTTGGGAATGTAAATTAGAAAGTCATTCTAAGGCACAGTATAAATGTTTCTCAAAAAACTAAAAAGAAAACTACCATATGATCCAGCAATTTCATTACTGGTTATATATCCAAAAGAAAGGAACTCAGGTATTGTAGAGATATTTGCACTCTTACATTTAATGAAACACTATTTACAATATGGGATCAACCTGTGACCATCAGTGAATTAATGAATAAAGAAAATGTGATACATACACAAAATGAAATATTATTCAGTCAAGAATGAAATCTTGTCATTTGGAGTAATATAGATGGGACTGGAGGTCATTATGTTAAGTGAAATAAGCTGGATATAGAAATAAAAGTATTGCATGGTTTTATTCATAGGTGGAAGCTAAAATAAAGTGAGTCTCATAGAGGTCAAGAGTGGAACGGTGGTTACCAGAGGCCAAGAAGGAAAGCGGACAGTAGGGGATGGGTACAACAGTACAGCTAGATAGAAGGAATAAGTTCTAGTATTCAATAGTAGAGAATTTACAGTTATCAATTACTTATTGTATATTTTCAAATAGCTAGAAGAGAAGAATTGTAATGGTCCCCAAACAAAAAAAGATAGTTTGAGGTGATGATATCCCAATAGCCTTAATTTAATCATTACACACGTATAATACAAATGTATAAAAAAATCACATGTACCCACAAAATATGTAAAACTGTGATATGTCAATAAAAATAAAATAAAATGTAGAAATATGTATATAGTGCATATATAAGGTACCAAAAATGTATGCACATTAAAAGAAATAAAAAACTCTATTAAAATTGTAATACTCAATAAAATGAATACAAGTCACGTTTGACTTCTGCAATTACAAGAGGTGCTCAAAGTGGTTACTATCAGCGTCCAGACACTTCTGATTATAGCAAACGTCTCTTAAAATATGTACACTTTTTTTTGTATCCGTGTGTGTGTGTGTGTGTGTAGGTGTATTCTATATCCTTTGAGTATTACCTCAAAAGAATGCACTCATCTAGGAAAAGTTCAGTGAAACAATTATATATATATATATATATAAAATGAATTATTTTGAAACTAATAAATCCTTTGCAAATTTGGATCTTCAACCAAAGTAGCTAATATTTATTACTATGTTTGTTATGTACTATGATCCATTCTAAGTACTTGATATTTACAACAACCCTGTGATGTATTTACTATTTTTTTTTCTGTTACGTGGGTGAAGATACTGAGACACAAAAGATTAGAATAATTTGCCCAAGGTCACACAGTCACTAAATAACAGCTGTGTCTTGGGAGTTAGTCTACTTTGAGAATTTGTGGACTTAATTACGCTTCCAAACTATCTCCTTATAACAGATACAATAATTGTAAACATTTGTCTCATTAGTTACAGATTTATATAAGAATAACACATAAACAAGCTCTTTTAATTCTTGTTATTATATTATTTTATTTACTTTAAAATTGAAATGTGCTTTTGAGTGCCTACTATTGCTACTCAATGTACTGTTACTTGAGAGTTTCGAAATCTATGCGTGTTAACCATATATCCTTAGAGTCCATAATACTGATTGATGTATCACAGAAACAAAGAACTAACACATGTTCTCACTCATAAGCGGGCCTTGAACAATTATCTTAATACTATAAGAAAAGGACTGGCAGTGCTGGGAATCTGCCAGGGAAGGGAGGGACACACCTCGTCAACAAGGGTACCTGCATAATGAACATTTATATACCTAATGCTGAATTGTATTCCACATCTTTAAAACAGAAGTATTCACAATATTATAAATCATATTCAGAACATTCAGAAGTCAAAAAGCATTACTCTCATTTAGCAGATAAGAAGTCTGAGCTTTAGAGTGGGAAAATTTTCTAAAAATGTGCAACTATTAAATGGGATTGCTGGGATTTGAACTCAGTGTATGTGTATCTAGTTTCAGTCTTTGCATTATATCCCTAAATGATGCAGGTTTTTAATCTTTTTTTTAAAAAGTATTCTATTATGATTATCTTAAGTCATCAATGCTCTTTGAACTTGCTAAAGGGAAAACATAAATGTGATAATCAGATATAAGTCCCAAGAATAATGATCTTCTTTTTATTATACTCTCCCTTTTCCTACCATAAAGCTGTAGTTTAGAAACTATTACATACATAGCAAACCACTTTTTTTTTGAGAGTCTCACCCTGTCACCCAGACTGGAGTGCAGTGGCCACTCCCAGCCACTGCAGCCTTGACCTGCTGGGCTCCGGTGATCCTTCCACTTCAGTCTTCCAAATAGCTGGAACTACAGGAGTGCACTACCACACCCGGCTAATTTTTTGATTTATTGTAGAGATGAGGTCTCATCAAGTTGCCCAGGCGAGTCTCGAACCCGTGGGCTCAGGCAATCCACTCACCTCTGCCTCTCAACGTACTGGGATTACAGGCTGAGCCACTGAGCCTGGCCATAGCAAACAATTTAAAAAATACTTTTATATTTTCTTACTGTTACTCCAGATGGCCTTTAAGGTAATGCTGATACATTGTCCAGGTGTAGATATCATATTAAGTATTTCTTCTCTCATAATTTAATTGTGAGTACCAGTCTGTACCAAAAGTAAGTTTTTGAGAAGTTGTGAATTATTTGTGTTTTTTAAAAATTTTCACTATTATGCTAAGTATTTGAATCTTGAACATTTCAGAATTCACTTTCAATCTGTTGTTTTAATTTTTTATTTTTGAAATCACACAACATTCAGAGCATATAAAGTGATTAAATACTGAAAATCAGCCAGGTCTAGCTGGGGGTACCTTCTCCCATCACAGAGTGCAGCCATGTGCAACTGTGACTCTTGGGTGGGAGTTCCCAGAGAACATTTAGTAATTGAATTTGTGCTTAACAGATTGAAGTTTTAAAAATTCAGTGCTAGGAGATTGATTTCTTTATCAAAAAGCACATGTACATAAATTAGAGACTCAGTTGGAAACAAGCACATTAAAAAGTAGCTTTCTAGTCAAAATGTACTATTTACAGGTTAGGAAATATTTGGTTTTTTATAAAACCTTATTCAATCATTGCTTTGATACATACGTAATTTGTACAAGTGGAAATGGTATTGGTATATGTGCTAATTTTCTTTAAAAAAGCTTGTATTGCTTAACCTTTTTAAAATAGGAAGGAAGGAAGGAAAAGAGGGAAGGAAGTGAAGGCCGTAGGTAGATTTCCAAAGAAGTCAAGTCATAGAAAATCCTTATAATTTGGAGAAATGGATTCCTGTTTACCTTTTAATACAGCATAACCTAAAATGGACTCAGGAGACAAATTACTCAATTATTCAGCCTTGTTCAATCAACCTCTTATTAGCTATCATTTAGAGAATATTCTCTGTACAGTGTTTTCTTCTTCTGTAAATTGGGAATGATAAAAGTATATATCCTATCTTTTAAAAATAACATTAGGCCAGACACGGGGGCTCAAGCCTGTAATCCCAACACTTTGGGAGGCCAGAAAGAGAGGATTGCCTAAGCCCTGGGGTTCAGCACCGTCCTGGGCAACATAGCAAGACCTCATCTCTACAATTAAAAAAAAAAAAATTAGCCAAGCGTGGTAGTGTGCATCTGTAGTTCCAGCTACTTGGAAAGCTGAGGTGGAAGGATCGCCTGAACCCAGCAGGTCGAGGCTGCATTGGCAGTGAGTGTGCCACAGCCTGGGTGACAGAGTGAGACTTCAGCTCAAAAAAAAAAAAAAGAAAGAAAGAAAGAAAGAAAGATAATAATAAAAAGTTAATAACTAATAAAAATTATGTAAAATGCTTAGAACACTCCTTGGTGTGTGTGTGTGTGTGTGTGTGTGTGTGTGTGTGTGTGTATTTATATATTTAACACTATACTGGCGGTGCCAGAAAATGTATGCATATTTTAAGAGATGTTCACTGTCATCAGTAGTGTCTGGGCAACCCTTTATTGGGCCCCTTTCTGCTTGGGTACTTGGGAGCTTGTCTGTCTTAATAAACTTCTGTTTTCTCACCAAAAAAAAAAAATGAAGAAGAAGAAGTGTCTGGGCTCTGATAGTAACCACTTTGAGCACCTCTCATAATTGTAAAAGTCAAATATGACTTGTATTTTTCTTTTGTTATTAGTATATATTAAGTATTACAATTTTATACAGATTTTTCATTTCTTAAAATGTATACATTTTTGGCACCCTCAGCATAATTATTTGCTTTTGTGACTCTCTTTTGCTATACAGTTTAAAGCTACACATTCTACTCTAAGTTTCCATGGCTTACAATTATATGAGAAACAGAAGAGTATGTGTAATTCTTTATAATCAAAACATGTAAACAATGTACAGTACCACTGCTTTAATTCAACATGGTACTAGCCAGTAGACTAAGACCAAAAAAAAAAAAGAGAGATTAAAATATATAAAAATTGGAAAGAAAATGAACTGTGATCCATAGATGATACATATTTAAAATCAGTATTGCAGTTATTGCAGTTTCAACTCCTCTTATATGTACCAGTATATTGAATTAGAAATTTAAATATATTTTAAAAACATTGTTTGTAATAAATAACAAAATTAAGGTATCTGGGAATAAATCTAACATGTTTTTCGAGACCTATATGCACACACTAGAAAAATTCTCTTGCAAGACATTTATGAAAACTTAAATATTCATGAATGTGAAGATTAAATACTGAAAAGATATCACTTTCCTGAAAATGTAGTATAGGATAAAAGCATTTCTAATAAAAAATCCAAAGGACTTTGTGAGGAACTACCCAAGTTGATTTGAATATGTATATATTGTAGAAAAGACCTCAAAATAGCCAACACATATTTGAAGGGAAAAAATTACATAGGATAGTTACATGACTAAAAATCAACTCAACTTAAACCGCTTATAAATCATTAAAGAGGATCAGAAGTAAAGTATTTTGCTTTTACATGGGAAGGACATGAGTTTGCATTCACTTTCTTGCCCTGGGGCTATATTCAGTTCACATAGGAATTTTTATCTTATTGGTAACTGTAGTAATAACAATCTATCTAATTGAATTTGATGAGCATAAATTGGTAGATACCTTATAAATTTATATATATGCCAAAGAGTAACTCGTTTGAAGTTTTTCTGAGGTGTGTGGTCTGAGGCATCTGGTAAAAATAAAATGGTCATGAACCATACATACTCTGTGTCATTTGAATAAGTTTATGGAGAGCTTCTTTAGATGTTGTGGGAAGCATATACCAAACTAAGTGATACTGTTAAAGAAGAACTCCGGAGCAGGTCCAAGCTTCAGTGGAAGATGTCTTTTGTCTATGCCATGTATCTCAGGGAACTGAGACCCCACAATTGTATAAGATGCTGTCAACAGTCTCTAGTAAACCCAGGAGCAGAGTTCCAGGAAGCTTATAGAGTAAGGAAATGTCGTATGTGACAGAAAACGACTCCGTTTTTTGTTGGAAGGTCCCAGGTGTACTATTGGGTGCTAGTAGACTGAGTTTCTAAACATGGGACCTGCATTCTCCATTTTGAGTAGGGTCTTACCAGATCTAAGGAAACATAAAGCCACAAGAACAAAGCGCAATCCATTGTCCAACGGAAGTGGTACAATGAGAATTGGGCTTGAGCAGATCCAGAAGGTATAAGTACAATTACACGATTAGGTGGCCCGTACTTTCATGATTCACATCTATACTATGTTGGCATCTCTCCTTCAGCTTATACTTAGAGGCTTCCTTGGCTTTTCTGTATCTGACCTCCTTCCCAGATAGGTTATTGCAATTTGCTAGTGCTAGCTGAAAATAGACAGCTGCCAAACCGTCATCAGTCAGGTGTGGTTCTGAAGGACAGTGTAGAAAGGCAGTGCTTTCAGTGTAGCTGTGAGCAATAACACTTGTTAATACATTCACATGGATTGAGAAGTGGTCTGGAGTATGATTAGAGTTGAATGATTGGATTGGATTTTCAGGGACCTCGAAACAAAATAAGAGATTAGAAGAATGGAGGCAAAGAAAGCTAGAGATGAGGCATCTGGATTGATCTGAGGCATCTGTATTTATCTATAGGTATTGCACAGTGCTTAACCGTAGAGTGTGTCCACCTCAAAGGAAGCACTCAGTAGCCAGGTGGCGAAGGTGACATCCTTTTTCCTCGGTTGCATCAGTGATTGCACGGCAGGTCTAGGAAAGATGTAGCCATAACAGTGGCAATGGAGGTTTTATGTGGGCTCAGTAATCTCATCTAGACTGTCAAGTTACTCCCACTACTTGGGGTCAAACCTTCCAGAAGTAGAGAATGATTCTGAGAAGCACCATCACTCAGAAAGCCTATTCTGCTACTTTAAAGTAAAGAGGTTATATCCAGACCCCTTCTAGTGATTCTTTTTTTCGACAGCTAATACAGCTGTGAGTTTTCCTTCCATTGCCTCAATACCTAGTTATTTAAGGGTTTACACTATGCCCCATGTATTGATAAGCTATACCACTTAACATGGCCTCAAGCTAAAACCTCATATTTCAGGAAAGGAAGAGGTTCAACAATAGATATATGTTTATGGAGTCCAGAAGAATCAAGAACTGGATGTAATGAAATAGTGGTATTGGCTGATAATGTTCAACTAAGGCTTAGCATATGGGCTGTGGTGTTGACCTCCAAGATGGAGGAATATGTGCTCCAATAGCTTATACATGGTGATATGTTCCTAGTGTTTATAATAGACTGAGCAAGGAACCAAAAGGTGAAAGTATGATTAGACCTTTTACCCATCATTTCTATTAACTCATCTACAGAATTTTTTTGCTTTGAAATTATAGTTTCTACTTTATCAAAAATATTGGTCCAAGGCCGGGTACGGAGGCTCAAGCCTGTAATCCCAGCACTTTGGGAGGCCAAGGTGAGAGGATTGTCTGAGCTCAGGAATTTGAGACTGGCCTGAGCAACTTGGTGAGACCTCATCTCTACAATAAATCAAAAAATAGGGTAGGTGTGGTAGTACACGCCTGTAGTTCCAACTTGTTGGAAGGCTGAGGTGGAAGGATTGCCTGAGCCCAGCAGGTTGAGACTGTGGTGGCCGTGGGCATGCCCTATACTTCAGTCGGGGTGGTAGAGTGAGATTCCAACTAAAAAAAAAAAAATGGTCCTGTGGGTCAGTAGGCCAAAAAAACCCCAAAACAATTATTATATGTGTATAAGTAACTGGTAATAGTCCCTGGTTAGCACTGAAAGTTATTCTTGTGATGTTAATGGGGATAGGTATAAATTTGGAACTCACATTTGGCCAATTCCCTGGAGTACTCCCCTATCTGGTGACAATGGCAAAAATAACTTTACAGAATCCACATTACAAGAAGGACAAGTTAACCAAAGCCTCAGATTCCCTGGTGAGAATGGTATTGGTTACTTCACAAAGCAATCAATCTCGACTAGCCAAAATGCTAATAAAATATAAACAAAATCTAGAATTAGTGATACAAGAGGGAGGATGATAAATATCGTTACTGTCTTCAAGACCAGTGTCTGTGGCATAAAATGTAACTTGTTTTGCAAATTCTCTTGTATCTTTGCAAAGAATGTTCCTTGCCACCCACTGTGACATATTGGATTCTATGGAAGGAAAAAACAAATCTGAGTTATGCAAGAAGTACATTGTATTGGATATCTGTTGTGTATGAGGCTTCTGATTCTCTTCCTTTATTATAATTCTAGACACTTCTGTGACAAATATTTTTAGACAAACTTTTACCAGTTTTGCTCAGGTGCAGTCCATGACACTTGCTAAATGTTGCTTCAAGAATGCCTGGCTTCCCACCCTGGAGCTTACCTGTGGGTGGCCCACAGAAACTTTTTTGGCATTCCTCATGTATAACTTGTTCAGAGTGGTTAATCCCTATAGGGCAACTCTCGGCCAATTACTATGGAAGCCGAAGGATACATGCTTCCTCCTTTCTTCCCGTTGGCAAGACAGTTTTTACAATCTTGCCAATGGGAAGAAAGGAGGAAGGAACCAGAGGATGAAGTAACCAGTTCAATATGGGTAGCAAACTTGATAACTCATCCTTCCCGTGTCTTTATCTTCTCTGCTTCATTCCCTATTTCCTTTGTTCCTACTCCCTGAGATCATTATTCTTGAATAAATTTTTTGTGCATTGCTCTGTTCTTAGGCACTACTATAACATTTTGCTAAGCCACCAATTGAATATAGAGAAAAATAAGTCAGTAATTTATTTTTCTAGTCTCTTGAGCTTATTAATTTGGCCATCCACAAATTAATTTGTTAATCAAATGTATGTGTATTTGTATGCATATGTGTGTAAAATGTGTGTGTATATGTGTGTGCACTATTCTATTATTAGAAACCTAATTAATACAATATAGGAAATTGTAATTCAGCAATAGGAAATAGAGAGTTGTAGACATTTTAACTCTTTTTGGTGAAATATATTTATATTTCTTTCCATATGGAGTCCACCTGCAGTCTACTTAATAATAATAATCAATTTCAATAATTATTTGCAAATATTTGTGATATAGCTAGTCAACATTTTGTTGAACTTAAAATCATATATATTAGCATTGCTGTTTTCTCCTTTATAATGTCAAATTTGACAGTATTATATCAGAAAATGTAAAGGGATCTTACCTCATTTTAGTAATGATAATTTTCAGTATCAGAGGAAAATTATGTGTTTTGCATATTTCTTTTCCATATAACATAATTAAGTACAAAGTAATCTTAATGTAGTTTTTGTTGTTGTTGTTGTTGTTGTAATTGGAGTCTCACTCTGTTGCCCAGGCTGGAGAGCAATGGCACTCTCAGGGCCACCGCAGCCTCGACCTGCTGGGCTCAGGTCATCCTTCCACCTCAGCCTTCCAAGAACCTGGAACTACAGACACATGCCACCATGCCCAGCTACTTTTTAATTTATGTATTTATTATAGAGTTAAAGTCTCATCAAGTTGCCCAGTCTGGTCTTGAATCTGTGAGCTCAGGCAATACTTTCACCTCAGCCTCCCCAAATTCTGGGATTATAGGCTTGAACCACCACACCCAGTCTATGTAGCCATTTGAAAAATTATTTTAAAAATGAGTTCATGTATTTTAAATATGTATTAAAGAAAGCATGTCAAACATAGCGTATGCTTTTCAGATTTTTTACCCTTGAAATATCTTTTAAAATCATCTCATTCTCATTGTCATTTAATGCAAACCATAAATGATTAACTAAAACATTACATATAACTTTTCTTATTGATTTCTTTTTGTCTGCCATTCTTGATATTCCTCATCCTCAAAGTCATATAACATATGCAGCTCATTAAATTTTAAATTTAACTCAATGATGTTTTATTATTGCTTATAGTATTTTATGTTTATTAATTTTGACTTTCTGACATACAACCACACCATAAACTGTTTAAAGCAAAGATAATAGCTTTATTATTTAATCAGTACTCTAGTTTTTAGTTCTAGAACAATGTTGAACATATAATACCTTCTGACGAAAACTGTTTTTATGTTTAAATTCAATTGCAGTCATGTGAAAATGATTTTCTATCTTATACTAGCTTCATATGAGTGGTTTCAAACTCTCTAACATGACACAACCCTTTGATCAAATGAAACTTATCTTTAAACACGGTAATTATGAGCATAACTGTGTTAGTTGAAATGGTTTAGAAGTAGCAGAGCCACACACATTTCTCTTGCTTCCAGTCAGCTGGCCTGTGATTGCATATAAGTTTCAAAATGTCTTTTTCATAATATTTAACCTTATTAAATTTTTATAGTGGTTAGTCAAGTATTTTAAAGTTAATAGTAGCAAAAATAAAAAAAAATATTTTCCATAATGAGTATTTATATTAATTTACCTCTTATAGTACATAAGATCTGTGTTTCAATTATATTTTCAGTTGTGTTTGGGGATCAAAAATAAGATAAACATCTATTCTCCAAACATTTATTAAGCGCCTTCTACATGCCCTGTAGGTTCTGGGGATAAAGCAGTAAAGAGAATAAAGGTTTAGTATTTGTTCTCGAGGATATTGAAGTTTGGTGGAAAAAAGCAAACACCACATACATACACACACACACACACACACACACACATACTCACACGATGTCAGGGTAGTCAGGGCTATGAAGAAAAAACGAGGTAAGGTAAGACTGATACAGAGAGATGAAGAAGATTGAGCTGTTGCTACTTTTAATCAAATGAATAAGTGAAGATTCTCTATAATTTGAGCAGAAATCTGAAGTAGTAAGTGAAACGCAGCCTGCTTATTTTAAATTCTACTTTTATTATTTTGTTTTGCTCATTATTGTTTGCCTTGCTATAGATTTAGTGGAGACAGTTTTATTATAATCATAGCTTTGAAGTTTTCAAAGTTCCTCTCAATTCCAGTCTGATACCCATGTTCAAGTGATAAGATACTCTGGACTCATGAATATCCACTAATCTTTTTTAGAAAGATATGCCAAAGTTGTTTGCATCTAATGTACCATGGTTCCTAGAAGGAGATGACTGTGTAAGGTTCCAGGACTTAAATTTAACATATTTAATTCCCCATTTATTCAACAAAATGCAAAACCGTATACTAAAATAATAACATGTGTGATGAGTGTACATTAAAACTTTTCCTCGCGTAGTTAAATTACAGTAAGAAATTAAAATATGTATATGTAGTTGTTTACTTTCTCAAGGGCGCCATAATGATTAATTATTATCATAGGATGCAATATTGAAAAAGTTGAGCATTACCAGTTGATGTCAGGTCAAACGTAATGACAGTGGTATGTATATATAAATAATCATTCTCTTAGCAACTCAAAGTCCTTCACAAATCTTTCTTATTCATTTATAGAGCTTTAATGAAAATTTAAGAGACTACTGCCACTGTCTTTTTGCCTAAAGACTAAAAATAAGGCAGGCGAGATCAGCTTCATTGCCCCAAGTTAGTCAACCTCTTAGTAGCAGAGCTGAGGATAGAACTGAGCCTACTGACTTTTTCCAAAGAATAAGTTTCAAAACCTTGCTTCACTGGAAAGGAACGTGTGCTTTTTGCCATTACCAGAGGCAGAAAGGTAAAAATAAAAAATTGTCTGTGTCAAAATCTGCTACTTTTACAAAGGTTAGCTTTCTCATGATCCATAAAATAGGTTTACTTTTTTTTTTTTTTTGGTTTCTTTCATTTTTTTAAAAAAGGAATCCAGAAACTATCATAAAGTTTTGCAAAATCATGGTCCCCGATACTTCTTTATAGTTTTAATATTTCAATGTCAATGTTGTCAACAGAGGCTATATGTCATTACCCTGGACATTATTAATTTAAAAACAAAACAAACTTGCTAATCCAGTCTGTAAAATTTAATAAATGTGATTAAGACCTACTTAGTAGGATTGGGATATGCATCAAGAATGATAATGATATTTATAAAATATTTCACTTCCTGTTCTACTTCAAAGGAACTTCTATCATAGGCAGGGCAATGATTACATTTATACAAAATATTATCATTATCATATAAATGTTACATACAAAGTATTGTGCTACTTCAACTGAGTGAAAGTTATTCACTAACTGAATTCAGCAAAGGTTTCATGAAATGCTAATTGAAACTTGGATTTTGAAAGGTAGATATGAAGGACAGCAGAGAACTATAGGAGAAAAAGCATGGTTTGTGGTCACCCTGCTGAAATGGCATGGATCCTAGCAATTGTGGCTGTGAGCAGGATATCTAGGTGATGATCACCAATGACTTTCTTCTCTTGCTTTGGCCTGCTAACCGGTTCTGCTGCCTTCTGGAGAGCATGCCCTCTGTACCAGTACTGGTCAGCTCTAGTGCTGGCTGAATTGTACTGCATGCTGGTGGGCCCTCACTCTGAGATGTGCTCTCTTCTGCCATGCATTTGCTGACTCTTACCAAATCTCTG
This sequence comes from Carlito syrichta, assembly GCF_000164805.1. NCBI lineage: Eukaryota > Metazoa > Chordata > Mammalia > Primates > Tarsiidae > Carlito > Carlito syrichta. Next base: position 224,677 of record NW_007246969.1, read on the forward strand.
TTTACAGAATTAACCGATCACAGTCAGAAGTTTCAGTCATGAGTGTTTAGTAATATGTGATTGGGATCATTGTTAAAGTGCACTTGGATTTGTAAAGACATGCACAGACAAGCCTTTCCCTGTGCCTATCTATGTGTCTCAGATTGAATTGTGTGTCTTTATTCCAGCCTAAGGAATGACTGTCACTAGGAACAGGGGATGATGCCTATTCTGTGGACACTGGTTGCATGTCTCAACAAGACATTGGACTTTGGTCTGTAGAGCACTCAGGAGAAAGAATGAAATACTGTGAAATACATGGGCTCATCAGGTGGCCACTTGTCCACAGTAAGAATAGTCACCATTTGGTGTGAGAGTCACACTACTAAAAGCAACTGGCTCACTAGGACCCTACAAAATCTCCTTGTTGCTGCTGCTGCTTATGCCTCTGTTGCCTAAACACAACACATGACATTCAAAATTCATGGGATTTTCCAGAAATACATATATTAAAAGAATGATTGAACATAGGGCCACATATAAAGGTAGGGTGCACAATAAGAGTAATAGTTATCAGTGACACAAGTAGAAGTTATCATCAATGATGAGCAAGGTGCCAGATACCAGAAAACTTATACAAGATCACTGGTTCTACAAGGATAGACTGGGGGCTTAAGATATTACCAGGAAATGTTGAGCTATTGAAATTTTGTGAGTAGTAGTGAGTTTTAGAAAAATTAATGTTGTTGCATTGCAATAGTATTGTGGTAGGGAACTTTTAGAAAATGCTTAAAAACATCTATCACAGTTAAAATCGTTAAAATGTTCCAATTTGTTAATGCAAAATGCTGTGCTTAGTACCTAAAACCACAAGCCCCTTCCTGTGTGACTGCCTCTGGTGTAAAACACCATACTGTGCTCAGCACCTGCAGCTGAAACCACAAGCTTTTGCTGTTATTACAAAAGATACAAAACTTTCCACCATGAAAAGTCCCTTCCCCAAAGCCAGTGTAAAACATATAAAAGCTGAGGCCCGACTGCAATTGGGGCCCAGCCTTTGCGACTGGAGTCTACTGGGCCGAACACTGGCATTCCAGAAATAAATGCAGCATCCTGCTTACCAGCCTCATTGTCACTCTCTGATTTGTTTTCCCACATTTCCTGGTACATTGACTGGGAAAGGAGAACGTTCAGAGACGTGTTTTCCACCTCCCTTGTCACTGGGGTACAACCCCTGGCGTGAGGGGAGAGGCATCCTCACCTAGTGCCAATGGACTGATTGATCTGTAGGGGAGAAACCCTCCCAGTGTGCCAGGGTAAGGATCCTGAAAGCACAACAGAACCCAGTGAGTCACAAGAGCCAATGTAAGGAGCAGCGCCTGACAGCAAGGGTAGGGACTGGTGTTGCATGGAATAGACCTGTCCTTAAGAGGCAGAAGGGGAATCTGGTCAACACTCAGAGTCCGCTAGTAGTCTCAAACCTGAAGGAAAGGGTTAAAGACAGTGGAAGGAAACACTGTCCTGAGACGAAACTGTAGACTCCAAGGTACAGGAGTCTAGGGTTGGAATTGTTGTGTGATTGTGTATGAATGAGACAGATAGTGGAAGGGTTTTGACACAACAAAAGAGCTGAAGCAAGTGTTGAGTCCTGATCTGAGCCAGTGACGATCTCATACAACTGAAGGTGGTCCCAGTCCTGTAATAGGGCTGGTCTGGATTGGGGGTTTGTACCAACAAACCAAGTGCTAAATATCTCCATGAGGAGTATGGCTGGAGAGGGGCAAAGCGACTGCCCCTCTTACCCTATCCCTTTTTCCTCTTTCTGTGTGTGACTGGCATCTTGTAGGGGGAGGAAGATGGGTGGAACACCCCCCTTGAATGTATGTTGAAAAAAGTTTCACCAAGGTTACTCAGGGGACTATGGTGTGAAACTGACTTGGAAAATGTTCTGAACATTCTGTGAAAGAGATTGATCTTCTTTTGGGGTGAGATGGCCCACAGAAGGGTCATTAGATAAAAGGATAGTGCTAAGGTATTTAGAATTATCATAGGAAACTCAGGTCCCAGCCAACTTGATCAGTTCCCATACATTGACTATTGGCAAGATGCAATCCTTGCTCATCCATCTTTACTAAAAGCTTGCTGGGAAGAAAATTGCAAAATGATGATGGCACTTAAGTCAGATCCTTCCAAGTGCCTGCCCAAACCAAACAAGCCTGTTGTGACTGACAAAACAGAAGGCAATCCTCCACTGTACACCCCCATATAGCCCCCATTGCCATCTGCAACACTGACTCCGACTGCCGTCATGGCCCTATTGCAGTCAGTATGTACACCAAAATCCAGGCTTTCTGCATGACTGCTTGATACACCCCTGGCTATGGCCACCCAAGAGCCTCCAACCTTAACCTCACACACACTGCCAAGAAAATTACCACAGGAGCCAATGACTGGTTTCTCCTCTGGCAGATGTTCAGGCATTTTTCTCTTGAACTGGAAAAATCACCATTTACTGAAAAGTCCCAGGCTATGATTGACCTGATGCAATCCATCATCCAGACCCAGAAACCAACTTGGTCTGATTGCTGCCAGTTTCTCCTGACGTTATTCAATACTGAAGAGTACCAGAAAATTATTCAGGGAGCCTTAGAATAGTTATAAGAGCATGCCCCTGTAAGAGCGCTCAACACACAGGCATATCCATGAATCACTTTCCCGAATAAGACCATCAATGGGACCCCAACAGGAACCAGGGGTTACAAATGCTCCAGCAGTACCATGAAGCCCTCTGAGGAGGCATGAAGAAAGGAGGGAAAAAGGCCATGAACATGAGCAAAATCTCAGAAGTGCTCCAAGGATCTGATGAGATCCCATGCCAATTCTTTGAGAGACTTTGTGAGGCCTGCAGACTGTACACTCCCTTCGACCCAGAGACTGCTAGAAATCAATAGAAGGTAAATGCAATTTTTGTTGGACAAGCCCAAGGAGACATCTGACACCAACTACAAAAGTTAGAGAGTTTCGCTGGAATGAATGTCAGCTGGCTGCTGGAGATTGTGGCAAAAGTGTTCATCAACCAAGACCAGAAAGTCCAACAAGAAGCAGACTGCAGACTGAACAAAAAGGCCACTTTACTCACTGCAGCCTTATCAGAATACCAGGTGCCTGCTCAATGTGGTTTAGGCCGAGGCCAGGGTTGGGGAAGAGGCCAACCCAATGGCCACCCAGAGATGATGCCAGGACCATACCAGCATGTTAAAGGACCACCCTACTCTAACAAGAAACTGGGAAGAAATCAGTGTGCCTACTGCTACCAAGAGGGCCACTGGAAAGGTGACTGCCTCCAGTACATAGCAGATGAAAACTGTTAGAAGAATGAACACCTCCAGCCAGTTGGACCACCACCAGGAGGTAAACACCAAATGGTCCAGGGACATCACCAACTACCTGCAGACAACTTTATAGGTCTGGCTGCCATGGAAACATAGGATAGGACAACTAGGACAAACTAGGAGGGCCCCCAGGAGCCTATGGTCCAGATGACTGTAGGGGACCAACCCAATGACTTTATGGTAGACACAGAGCTGAACACTCTGTGGTAATCCAGCCTGTGGGCCCCTTCTCCCAAAGGCAAGCTACCATCATAGGGGCCACGGGTAGTTGAGTTTGTCATTCCTTTATGCTACCATGACACTGCATGAAGTGATCCATGAGCTCCTGTACATCCCTGACTGCCCAACAGCTCTGTTGGGATGAGATTTGTTAGGAAAGCTGTGGGTCCAAATCACTTTTAACTATCCTAACCATGTGACTCTAAAACTAAGGAATCCAGAAACCAAAATAATGACACTTACCATTCCCCGGGAAGAAGAACGGCATTTATACAATCTAATAGGAGAGGCACAACATGGACCGGAGCCAAATATCCAGTTTGGGCAGAAGACAATCCACCCGGACTGACCCACAGCATATCTCTAGTACTCATAGAATTGAAACCAGGAGTTGAGCCAGTACATCAAAGACAATACTTCATCCCATGCAAGGCACAGATTGGGATACAAAAGCACCTGGAAAAACTTCTTCAGTATGGAATCCTTTGACCCTGCCAGTCGTTGGCACACACCTCTCCTGCCAGTTCAGAAATTGGGGACAGATGCTTACCGGCCAGTTCAGGACCTGCAAGCAATAAACCAAGCCATGGTCACAGTGTATCTAGTTGTCCTGAACCCGTATGCCTTTCTGAGCCTTGTCCCCACAGAAGCTGCCTTCTTCACTTGTCTGGACCTCAAAGATGCCTTCTTTTCTAGTCACCTGGTCCCACAAAATCAATCAATCTTCACTTTCCAATAGGAAAATTCTGAAAACAGTGACAAAGGACAATTAACCTGGACCAGGTTGCCTCAGGGATTCAAAAATTCTCTGACCATCTTTGGCACTGCCTTAGCACTGGATTTAAAAGACTTCCCAGCAAACCAATGTGACTGTACCCTGCTCCAATATGTGAATGATTTGTTGTTGGTGGGACAAACACGGGAGGGCTACATGAAGGAACATACCAGCTCCTCACCCTCTTATGGAAGCCTGGCTACAAAGTCTCAGAGGAAAAGGCCCAAATGTGCCAAGAGAAGGTTAGGTATCTTGGCTTCCACCTATCTCAAGGGCAGCACCAGCTTGGCCTAGAAATAAAACAAACTATCCGCTCAATCCTGATCCATCCTCCTGATGTCAAGTCCTCGGAGCTGAAGGATTCTGTAGATTTTGGTCACCTAACTTCTCTATTTTAACAAAACCCCTTTATGAAGCCACAGAGGGGGAAGAACGGGAGCCCCTACTTTGGGAACAAGCCAAACAAAGGGCCTTTGAAGAAATTAAGCAGGCTTACATCAATGTGCCTGGCTTAGGGCTCCCTGATGTAAACAAGCCTTTCTTTTTAAATGTGCATGAGCACACCGGCATAGCAGTGGGGGTCTTAACTCAGATGTTAGGGTCCCTGGCACAGACCCATAGCATACTTGTTAAAGCAACTGGAATCAGTCACTCAAGGTTGGTCGCCTTGTTTGCGAGCACTTGCAGCTACAGCTCTTCTGGTGGCAGAAGCCGACAAATTAACTATGGAACAAGACCTGACAGTCCGAGTGCCACACGCGGTGTTAACCTCAGTGGAATACAAAGATCAGTACTGACTAACAAATGCCAGAATGGTCAAATATTAAGGAATGCTATATGGACACCAATGCATTCGCCTGGAAATAGTCAAAACATTAAATCCTGCAACTCTATTGCCGGCTGAACCCGGATAGCCAGACCATGATTGTACTGAGGTTATGGATCAGGTGTTGTCCAGCCATGCAGACCTGACAGACCAGCCCTCAAAGATCCTGATGTTAAATACTTTACTGATGGCAGCAGTTTCATAAAAGAAGGGTAATGGTTTGCTGGTTACTCAGTAGAAATACTGGACTCTACTTATGAAGTTAAACCTCTAGCAAAAAGGGACTTCAGCCCAAAAGGCAGAGTACATTGCCTTAACTCGAGCCCTTCAGCTGGCAATGGGGGTACATATCAACATCTACACAGACTCCAAGTATGCTTTCTCCACTCTCCATGTGCACGAAGACTTACATAAGGGAAAGGGTCTAATAAACTCAGGGGGAAAGGACATAAAGTATGGCAAAGAAATCCTCGAGCTCTTGGATTCTATATGGGCCCCTAAAAGGGTAGTAGTCATGCATTGTCAGGGATACCAAAAGGGAAATGCAATAATCATCTGAGAAAATTGTGAAACAGACAAAGAAGCAAAGCTTGTGGCATCCAAAGAAATCAGTGAGCCAACTTCCCTGGCTGCTGTGCTGCTCCCTAGTCCACTGGCAAATTGAATCCCTAGTTGTTCACAACATGAGAAAGCTTGGTTGAAAACTAAAAGTAGAAGCTATCTTCAGAATAGATGGTGGAAATTTCAGGACAGCCGAATGGCAATTTCTCAGCCACTTTCTCCAGCTTTTGTCAGGCAATTCCACCAAGGAACCAACAGTGGATGGACAGCCCTTGAAACCACTCTAAACCAATACTTTTATGTCCCTCAACTCTCCAGTACAGCCCGAACAGTTTGTAAGCAATGCCAAACCTGTGCTCAAAACAACCCTCAGCTGGGACCCAAAGTCTCCCCTGGAATACAACACGTCAGAGGAACACCATTTGAAGACATAATTGTGGGCTTCACTGAGCTCCCCTGAGTCTGAGCTACAAATATATCCTTGTTTTTGTATGCACCTTCTCTGAATGGGTAGAAGCCTTTCCAGCTTGTACAGAGAAGGCATCTGAAGTCACCCAACTTCTCTTGAAAGAAATCATCCCCCAATTTGGAATCCCAATCACTATACGATCAGACAATGGGCCCACGTTCATGGCAGAAATAATGCAGTTATTGGCCAAATGACTAAAGATTACCTGGAAATTGCACACAGCCTACTGGTCCCAGAGTTCAGGAAGAGTAGAACGAATGAATTGGACATTGAAATTGTAACTAAGTAAATTATGCCAAGAAACTCACTTAATCTGGGACCAGCTCTTGCCAATAGTCCTATTAAGAATTAGGACTAGCCCTACCAAACAGATAGGCTTTTCTCCTTTTGAGATCCTCTATGGAAGGCCACCCACTCTTGTCAGAAATATATGAGGGTACTTAAATTAGAAAACATAATCCTAAGGCAGCAACTGCAGGCTCTAGGTACAGCCTTAAACACCTTGCATCACCAAGTTAAAGAAAGGTTATCAATAAGTGGAACCACATGCATACCCCTTTAACCCGAGAGACATGGTCTGAATAAAAGAATGGAATGTTCAGCCCCTAAAACCCTTATGAGGGGACCCTTTACTGTCCTTTTATCTACCCCAACTGTAGTAAAGGTTGCTGAAGTGATCCCCTGGATCCACTACAGCAGAGTCAAACAAGCCTCTCAAGACTGGGAGTGTGTAACTGACCTGTCAGTCCTACACAAACTAACTATCTGGAAAAGGATAAACTGCATACCCCAGAGTTTGGAAAAGATCTGCAGCCCTGCTCTAGTTACTCCAGAAGCTGACTAGTCAACACACAGCTGAACCTTGAGAAATCTGCAGCCCTGATTCAGTCACTCTGGAGGCTGGCTGATCAACACATGGGAGAAACTTAAGGAGATTGCAACCTGAATACAGATAAACTGTTTTTGTTCTCTAAAACTAGCTCTTAATGTACTGCTATTCCTTGTCTCTATCTATCGCTATAACCTTCGCTTAGTCATTGCTATACAATTAGTAGAAGTCGCACCAGCAGACTGGACATATGGTGAAAGGTTTTTACTAGCACTCTTCTTCCTCCTATGAATAGGATGCTTCATTGCTATTGGTTGCTTTTAATTTGGGTCTCCTTTGCAAACCCGACCTGTTACTCACCCTGTGACAATTGCATACCCCACTTTACTGTAAGGGATGTTGGCAATCTAGCTTTACTTCCTATTTGCGTCAGTCTGTCGTCTGCTATATTGGTCACTTTCTATGTTCCCATAATGATAAACTATATTGGACTGGATGGGTGAGAGCTAAGCATGTAAAGGGATGGACCTGCCACAAACCCAACTTTACACCAGATTGGGCCTGCTGGTATTACTATGGGCCTGGAGGTGCCCAAAAACATGACCAAACCCAGCTGGTCAA
>NW_007246969.1:237347-280734 GCF_000164805.1 Carlito syrichta
ACAGAAGCTGCACTAATTTACACTCCCACCAGCAGTGTAGGTATACACTGCTGTAGAAGTGTTCCCTTTTCACCACATCCTCTCCAGCATCTGTTATTTTTTGTTATTGATAATGGCCATTCTGACTGTAGTTGGGTGGTATCTCAGTGCAGTTTTAATTTGCATCTCCTTGATGATTAGTGATGATTCATGTGTCTGCTGGCTGCTCGTATGTCTTCTTTTAAAAAGTGTCTGTTCATATCATGAATTTCGCAGCAACCTGGATGGAATTGGAGTTTATAACACTGAGTGATCTCTCACAGAAACAAAGATCTGAGTATCACATGTTCTCACCCATAAGTGGACCTTGAACAACTATCATAATACTATAATAAAAGGATTGAGAGTGGTGGGAAATTATGGGGGGTCAGGGAGGAGAAGGGAGGTGGGATTAACAATAATCGATATCTGTCTGGGGATGGGGGGGCACACCTCATCAACAAGGGTACCTGCACAATGCATATTTGTATACCTAACCCTTAACTGCACCCCAGAATTTTAAAAGAAAAAATATGTTAAAAAGAATTGTGTTCATTAATCTGGTGATTAAAAGAGAGCTCTAAGTTGAAGATATGGTGTTATAAACTACATGGGTGTAATTTAAGAAATGAATGTGTGTGAGATAGCCTAAGGAAAAAATTTCAAATGAGATAAGAAAAAAGGCTAAGATAAAAGATAACAAGTATTAGCCAGGGTGAGGAGAAAAGAGGACCCTTGAGCACTGTTGGTAGTAAAGTGAATTAACACAGTCTTTATAGAAAACAGTATGGAGGCTCCTCAGAAAACTAAAAATGGCATTACCATATGATCCAGTATTTCCAATTCTGGGCATAATTTCGATATAATTGATGTCAGTATGTCAAAGAGACTTGAGATATCTACACTCCTGTGTTCATTGCAGCGCTACTCACGATAGATAAGACATGAAAGCAACCTAGGTGTCCATCGTCAGATGCATGAATTTTAAAAATGTGTTACATATACCCAATGGAGTACTATTCAGTCTTATAGAATAAGGAAATCCTGTTATTTGTCATAACATGGATGAACCTGGAGGACATTACTCTAAGTGAAATAAGTCAGGCACAGAAAGACAAATACCCCCTTGATATCACTTATTTGCAGAACTAAAAATGTTGATCTCATAGAATTAGACAGTAGAATGATGTTACCAGAGGATGCTGATCAAAGGGTGCAAAATTTCATTTAGACAAAAAGGAACAAACTTCAGTGATCTATTGTACAGAATGGTGACTAAGATAAATAATAAAATATAGTATATTTCAAAATTGCTAAAAAACTAAATTTTACATTACTGTTTCACCACAACAAAAAATGATAAATATGTGAGTCGATGAATTTTATAAATAGCCTTGTTAAATTAAGTTTAGCCTAAGACTGCCTCCTTACATACTTTGAGTTTAATTTGTTTATAAAATAAGAGGTTTTCTCTTAACATTTCACATAGAGAGCTGTAACCTAACTGATTTATGAACAGATTATAACCTACTCTTGTGCCAATCATTGGGTTTTAGCAAATCACAGGCAGCCAACTATTCAAACCAGGCTCAAATAAGATGAACACAGAGCTGTAATCAATCCGGTAATTTTTGTATGTCACGTGGGTTTTCTGTATGTCATTTCCTTTTTTTTTTTTTTTTTTGGCCCATAAATCCTTTTCCACCACATCACTGTACTGGAGTCTCTCTGAACCTGCTCTAGTTTGGGAGACTGCCTGATTCGTGAATTGTTTTTCACTCAGTTAACTTCTATTACATTGATTGTGTTTTAGTTTTCGGTTTTTTTAAACAACTTGATGAATCATTTCACATTGTAAACATAGATCAAAACATCACACGACACCCCATACATAGTTATTATTTATTAATTGAAAATTTAAAATAATTAAAAATAAATTTTAAAAAGAGATTAACATACACTCGAAGAAGCACCAATTACTCACAATAAGTAAAGGAGAGGAATGACTCCATGATGAAGACTGGGAGAATGCTATGTGGTTATTTTTCTCTCTTTGCTCTTGATTTGTTTATAAAATAAGTAGCTTGAAGATATCTGATACTACCCAATCACCAATTAATCACTAAGGAAAAAAATGCTATTTTTTTCACCTCAGATTTTAAGGGTTCTACAGAAAAAAATACATTAAAAAATGTTTCTGGATAGTTAGGGTTTTATGAGTAAATTTTGTTGGAACTTGGATTAATGAACAAGGCTTGGAAGTTAAAAGATGACTGAATAGGTGTTGAGAACTCTGAAGATATTTGTGAACCTGGAGATATACATTTGCATTTCAAAGGAAAATGAAACTAGGAATCATGGAACTATTCCAGGATGTGTAAACCCAGAGACTCTTATCTTCCCCTTTTAGACATTTACCTGTTTACATTTCAATAGATTCTTACCAAGGGCTTTTCTCTTCTGCCCCTGGAGAGAATTTATTTATAATAAGAAAATATCTCCCTCTCTCAGAAGAGTAAAGGAGTAACATACATAAGCTACCATATTCACATTTTAGGCTTCCTCTCCTGTGATGCAGACTCTTGTATGCACAAAGCTGTGCTTCTGACTCTCATTGGATCCCAGAGGAAGGGAAGATTAGGGCAAATGGAACCAATTCAATTATTGCTGTAGAAAGAATAATTTTCTTTCATCAAGAAAACTCATATTTATTCTTGAGAAAATATGAATAAGCATACGTATTAGAGCTTATCAATTTTCCTTACTTTTGTTGCTCTTTCTGCATTTTAGTTGACTCAAACAATGTGGGAGTTAGGGGTGACAACCACCTATGGAGTCCAAAATCCAAGTAATATGTTCAACTTCCCCAAAACTTTACTTAGAATCTAGTGTTGACTGTAAATCTTCTACTGATAACACATATTTTGTATGTTATATGCATTTTAGTCTGTATTCTTATAATAAAGTTAGCTAGAGGAAAGAAAGTGTTATTAAGAAAATCCTAAAAGAGAATGTATATTTACTATTCATGAAGTAGAAGTAAATTATCATAAAAGTCTTCATCCTTCTCGTCTTCACATTAAGAAGGATGAGGAGGGGAAAGAGGAGCCATTGGCTTTGTCATCTCAGAGGAGGCAGAGGAAAGAAAATTTTCACAGAAGAGAACTTATGCAGTTAAAACTCATGATGTTCAAGGTTCAATCCTACTTCAATGTATGTAGGTGGTCTCAGTTTGGAATTAAGTAGTCATGGAGCTGATCTTTAGGATGACAACACTTAAAATACCTTGAAGTTCATGATTTTGTTCTTTTTATATCTAGAGTCTATAATACTGAGTGACCTCTCACAGAAACAAAGATCCGAGTATCACATGTTCTCACTCATATAATGGACCTTGAACATCCAATGTAATACTATAAGAAAAGACTGACGGTACTGGGAAACTATTGGGGGGGGAGGGAGATGGGATTAACAGTAGCAAATATCTGTCTGGGGATGGGAAAACACCTCTTATCATCAGGGTGCCTGAATGAAACGTAATTGTACACCTAACCCTTAACTGTATCCCACAAAACCATAATAAAAAATGTTGATTAATAAAAAAAATACCTTGAAGTTCGCTATTTATATCAACCACATATAATTGCACACTACCTTGAACCACCATCATACATTCATTAATTTTAATAGTGCTTAACTTATTTTTCTTAACTGTATACCTACCCATTTTTGTATTCATAGTGGTCCTAATTAAAGTCACAAGGTAATTAAAGATAGGAGATATATCATAGTCATTGCATCATTTTACTAGTACATTGTTTTACCACAATAAATGTTTGTGTAATCTAATTGAATTGGTAAGTTTAGATGTGATTCAAAAACCTACATGTGTGGTCCTGAAGTAACCTGTATAGGTAGCAAGTTACTCATGTAAAAAGGCTCAACTTTTTCCTCTCCCTCGAAATCTCCCCTAACTGTTTTATTTTTATGGATCTGTTCAAATCATTCCTTTGGGAATATTTAGCGCACAAATCTACTTCATATGTAAACAGGACTTTTATTTGTTGAATAAATGTACTATTTGGAGAAAGATAGTTGCCAAAAGTGATTTGAAATTATTACATTAATCATATGAATTGTTCCATAAATATTTAAGACGTCCAAGAGGTAGCTTTATTGTCTTTCCTGAAAGATAAGTAACTTGGTTTTATAAAGAAAGTTTCAGTAGAATAAAGAATATCAATAGATTTGTTTTTCTTTTTATCCTTGTAAGAATCTTATATGTATACTTTTTATAATATTTTAGCTGAAGAAATGCCAGTGTAGTGAACTACATGAAGTTGTTTGGGCTTGTAATTTCCTCAGGTTGCTCTTTTTGATGGAGGACTTTCCCTCAAAGCAATTCTATCTCTATAAACTGAAATCCAGATCTTGGCTGCTTTGTTGATTTTTTTGTGGTCCCATCAAGAAAAAAGAAATTGCTACCGATTTTGTCTAAAATTGCTGAGACTGGCTCATGTATTATGTAGTGAAATGAAAATAATCTCGATGAGAGTACTACTTAATTTGCTTAAGCCTATGGTTGTATGGAAGGGGCTATGAAAACAAAAGCAAATTCATGGTCCCATGTAAAAATCTAAAAATAGGAGTAAGAACTTCTGTCTGTTAGCTCTATGACATCCTTTCTACACTGCAAATGATTTTAGAAACCCTAAATGATTTCTATACTGCAAATGATTTTAGAAACTCTATCTCCTTTCTTCTTTCTTGGAAGAGAATATAGTTTCCTATTTCTTTTAGTCATACTTGGGACTCAAGGCTACTGATATATGTTTCTCAATTCAAATTAAATATACTTTCACTGCCAATATTACTTATTTATATACTAAGGAAAAAAATACAGCTCAAACTTTGGCTTGATCTCAGGATTTCAATGTTTCTTCATAAGAAATAGACAAAATATCAATCCATGCTCTTTCTGCCTAAGTTCTCTATGTATAGAACCACTGTGACTGTACTTACTTTTTATTAGATGATAAACTTGAACCATAAACTCTTTCACATTTCTAGCGTTGTGTGGAGAAAAAATGATTCATAAATTAAACAAGTGTTTATCAACATCTTCTGCATACCAGTCACTGAACTTACCTTTTAAAACAAGAAAAAGGTAAACAGATGAATGTGTACTATGATAGGGGTTAATAAATACTATGAAGAAAAATAAAGCAAAGAAGGATTGGGAATAGGTAATTTGTGGAAGGATGTATCATTTTGGATGGTGTGGACTGGGAAGTCATCGTTAATAAGTTTGCATTTTAGAAACAACTTGAATGAACTAAGGGAATAGAAAAGTCAGGGTACAGTAGGTAATAAGGTCCCAGTGATTGAATGTGACTGATTTGTTTGAGAAATAGTAAGGGAGTCAGTGTGACTGCATGGGTCGGGGAAAAAGATAAGAGACAACAGAGGTTAAGAGATAAGAAATCAGATCAGATATATAGCTAAATGTCTAATTACACAACACCTTTAGTTGTGTTAAGCATTTAGGATTTATCCTGTGTGTGACTAGGTTCTGTTGAGGGGTTTTGAGCTGAAAGAGAATATTTTCTAATATTTTTAAAAAGATGTCTCTGCTTCCTAGAGAACAAACTAACAAATAAGTATGGGAGAATTTCTCTGGGTCGGGGACTGGTTGTGGCTTGGACAAGATGGCAGTAGTGAGGTCATGAGAGGTAGTTAGATTTGAATTTATTTTAAAACGACACTGCCATATTTGCTGACAGATAGATGTGGGGTATGAAGAATGGTGCTTTAAATTACACAGATAGAGAAGAATATAAAAGGTAAAGATTTTTGAGATAGAAATCCTTCAGCTTGGGGACATGTTCAATTTGAGATGATTTAGAATCTCCAAATGTGGTGCAGAGTAAGCAACTGGATAGATGAGTGTAGATTTCAGGTGAGATCAGAGCTAGAGGTCACATTTTAGTGGAAATTTGTAGATAATATGTAAAGTTTATGAGTTCAAGTGAGGTTATCTGGGGAGTAAAATAAAGGGAACATAGAGGAGGACCAAAGACAGAGTCTAGATTACGATAATATTTAGAGGTCAAAAAGCTGATAAGTAAGCAGCAAAGGAGATGGAAACAGTAGCCAAAGGAATAGGAGAGAAGAACCAGAAAGAATAACATCCCAAAGTTCAAATGAAGAATAACTTCTGGGTGTGGTGGAATCATATACTCTGTCAAATGCTCCTGAAAATCCAAATAAGAACAAGACTACACTTGACCTTAAGTTTTGACAATACGTAGACCATTGGAAGAGGCATCCTTCCATGTGTATTGGTTTGAAGTTAATTGGATATTTTGCAACCCTGGTAGCTTTGTGTAATCCTAGTGTAATATTTTGAGCAGTAGCTCATATGCAAATGTCAGGAAATTGATCAAAAAGGAAAAATGAGTCCATGTCCTGCTCATAACCAGCATAACGCAACAATACTTGATTATACAAAAGTTGTAGTAAAGCTGAATGTGGAGAGAAACAAACAGATTAAACATTGTTCTACATAAGAAAATAAGAAGAACTTACTTTAAGAAAATATTTCTGATTTTGTCTTTTGTTTTAATCTACAGAGAGAGAGGGAGGAGAGACAAGAGAGGGAACATAGAAAAGAGAGAAAAGAGGAAGGTTATGGAGACATGTATGATGACAGGAGTAAACTGCAGATTTTATCTTTTATACCAAAAAGATTTTATCTTTTATACCAAAGATAGTCAATATTTAGTTTTACATTTGTAAACTTCTTCATCACACCAATCTTTCTGTAAAACCTGCTACATTCACAAAAAGCTTGTGTATTTTGTTTTTGTTAGAATGAGAGAATAAAGCTGAGTTACAAATGTATACCAATTTCTGAACATAAAGTTACAATAGAAAAAAAAACAGGTTCAAAGCAGAGGGTGAGAATTCCTAGCCGGGCTTGGTGGCTCAGCCTGTAATCCCACGCCTTTGGGAGGCTGAGGTGAGTGGATTGACTGAGCCCGTGGGTTCGAGACCTGCCTGGGCAGCGAGACCTCATCTCTACAATAAATCAAAAAATCAGCCGGGTGTGGTAGCGCGTGCCTGTAGTTCCGGCTACTTGGAAGGCTGAGGCAGAAGGATCGCCGGAGCCCAGCAGGTCGAGGCTGCGGTGGCCGGGAGCGGCCACTGCACTCCAGTCTGGGCGACAGAGTGAGACTCCAAAAAAAAAAAAAGAATTCTTTGGGAAAGTGCTTGTGCCAGATGTAATTATGCAGATAAGAACAGTAGCTCAGAAATTTCACAAAGGGGATACTACCAGATTGATCAGCATACGAAATAGAACGTCAAGGCAAATTTATTTCAATGTTTTAAAGGCCTTAGGATCCACATTGTCATCTAAATAATATAAGATCTTAATAAAAATATATGCAGCTTTCAAAGAGATAATCAATATATCACTTTTATTGATAAATAATGCTTGTTTAATTATTAACTTTTCTAAGAGTAATTTATTTTAAAAATGTATGAATAATGATATGAAATAACAGTGGAAGAAAAATCATTTAAATACACCTATAAACAGGCAAAAATTATTTAAGGTAGATTTAAGCCAGATGGCTCAGAGACATCAGGTCAAGTTTTTTTACTGTTTTATTCTTTTAATATGCAGATTTAAGGTATACAGTATAATGTTTTGTATGCAGATGATCCTGACTTTTGTATGCAGATGATCCTGACTTGATGGCTCTATCTCTTATTATTATTTTTTACATTACGATGGCTTTATTGGGGTATTAAATGCATTTTCAATTTACAATGATTTTATCAGGGCATAACTTAATCTTAAGTCAAGGAGTATCTAAATTTACATATACTAAAATGTTTGCTATAGTCAAGCAAATTAACATATTCATCATCTCACAAACTATTATACTTTTGTGTGATAAGAACATCCTAAGTCTGCTTTCTTAGCCAACCTTTCAGTATGTGGTACAATATTATTACTATAGTCCTCATGTTGCTCATTAGGTATTATTCATCCTACATATCTGCAACTTGTTAAGGGTCAAGTTTTAAAAGAATAAACTATGCATAAAGTCATCTGCCTTATTCAGCATAACATACCTTGTGTGTAGCATTTTAGTACTGTTAGTTTAGCAAATACAGTGCGGTAAACATTTTATTATTTATTTATTTTTTTTGAGTAGGAGTCACTCTGTCACTCAGGTTGAAGTGCAATAGCATACTCAGTTACCACAGCCTTGACCTACTGAGCTCAGGTGATCTTCCTGCCTCAGCCTTCCACACAGATGGAACTACAGGTGTGTGCTACCACATCCAGCTAACTTTTTGACTTATTGTAGAGAAAAGGTCTCACCAAGTTGCCAGGCTGGTCTTGAAACCCTAGACTCAGGAACTCCTCTTGTCTCAGCCTCCCAAGGTGCTAGGATTACAGGCATGAGCCACTGTGCCCGGCCAACACTTTAAAATTTCTAGACTGTGTACAGTCTTGGTCATGGAGGCCTTTCAAGTGTCCAGAGGCTTTGGCAAGGGGAGACTTGGAGCTGATTTGGCCCTTAGAAGTTTGGAATCATTGATAATTTGCCATCTATTGAAGACAAAAACATTCCTTCTGCTTCCAAACCCAGTGTTACAGGAATGTAACTAAGAAATGTGGCTCCCATCACCTTTACTTAATCCATGATTTCAGTGTATAAGTATAGTGATCTCAGAATTATTAGCCTCTTCACCCATGGAAAACAACTTTAATCAATGAGTGATTATGTACGGCTCCTTTTGTCTTCAATCTTATAGGTTCCAGTCATTTCCATAGTTAATTAATCAGCATCATTTCCTCCTAGTCCTTTCAGTGAAGTGTTTCATACATCTATAATACAGTTAGATTATTTTGCCACATTCTGAATTCCATCCTGGAGCTACTGACCCCCTAAATAATTTTGAAAGTTTGCATACTAAATTTCACACAGTGCTGTAAAGTTCTGTGAGTTTGGGCAAATGCATAGAGTCATGTATCAACAATAACTACATAATACAGAATTGCTTCACCAACCTAAAACAATCCACTGTGCTTTACCTTATCAACTATCTACCCAATACTCAAACTCCTAGTAGTCCTTTGTCTTTCAACTGTCTTCAGAGATTTGCTTTACTCAGAATGGAAATCATGTACTACATTGCCATTTCAGGTTGATTTCTTTCATGTGGCAATATAAAATGAAGATTTATCTGTGTCTTTACATGTCTTGTGTTAGCTCATTTCTCATTATTGTCAAATAATTTTCCATTGTATGGATGTACCACATTGTGGACATATCATGATGAATGTATAATATATCCATTGAATGGGTACATTGCATTCTGCTCTTGAAGAATATCTTAGTTGCTGCCAGTTGTTAGTGTTCATAAATAAAGCTGATATAAATATTTATGTATAGGTCACAAACCATCTAAAGACATGGTTGTTGGGATCTATGATAAAGCTATACTTAGCTTTGCAAGGAGCTACCAAACTGTGTTTCAAAGTAACCATATCATTTTGCACTCCCACTGGCAAAGAATAAGAGTTCCTGTTGTTCCCCATCTTCATTCTCAATTGATAGTATCAGTTTTTTTAAAAAATGATTTTAGTTATTCTGAAATGGGCATGTAGTATTATCATTTTTCATTTTTAAAAAATTGATGCATAATAATTATGCATATTTATTGAGTACATGTGATATTTTGATACTTGCAAACCAATGTATAATGTTCAGATCCATCACCTCAAACATTTACCACATCTTTGTATTGGGAACATTCCAAATCTTCTCTTTCAGCCATTTTGAAATATACAAAAAAATGACCATTGACTGTAGTCATCCTACAGTGCTATCCTACACTAGAACAGCTCATGTATCCTTCTATTCCTATCAGTTGTACCTATCCTATCTATTCCTTCTATCCAACTGTATTTTTATACCCATTTACATTCTGTCTTTATCCCTCCCTCCACTCTACCCTTTTCAAACTCTGGCTACCACCATTCCACTCCATTTGCCTGAGATCTCCTTTTTTGCTTTCCACATATGAGTGAAAATATGCAATATTTGTCTTGCTGTGTCTAACTTATTTCAGTTGATTTTGTTATTCTTCTTTTTTCTTTCTTTTTTCTTTTTTTTTTTTTTTTAGTCAGGCTCTCACTCTGTCATCCAGACTACAGTGCAGTGGCAGGATCACAGCTCACTGCAGCCTTGACCTCCTGGGCTCGAGTGCCTTCTACCTTAGCCTCCTGAGTAGTTGGGACTACAGGTGTGTATCACCACGCTCAGCTAATGTTTTGATTTTCTTTAAAAACAGGGTCTGACTATGTTGCCCAGACTGGTCTTGAATTCCTGGGCTCAAGCAATCCTCTTGCCTCAGCCTTCTAAAGTGGGGGGATTATGGCTATGAGCCACCACTCCCAGCCTCATTTTTTTAACTGACTAATATTCCATTATGTGTATACCACATTTTCTTGATCCATTCATCTATTTAAGGACATTTAGGTGGATTCCATAATGTAGTTACTGTTAATATTGAATTGCAATAAACATGAGAGTACAGATACCTCTTCAAAATACTGTTTTCTCTTCCTTTGGATATATACCCAGTAGTGGAATTGCTGAATCATATGGTAACTGCATTTTTAGTTTTTTGAGAAACCTCCATACTGTTTTCTATAATGGTTGTACTCATTTACATCCCCACCGACAGCATACACGGATTTTCTTTCTTCTGCATCCTAGCCAGCATTTATTTTTTTGTCTATTTGATAATAGCCATTCTTATTGGGGTTAGATGACATCTCATTGTAGTTTTTGTCAGTATTTGTGATGTTGAACATTGTTTCACATACCTGTTGATCATTTGTATGTCTTTTTTTTCTGAGAAATGTCTCTTCAAATCAGTTGCCCATTTTAAAAATTGTTTTTAATGTATATGATACTTTTGGTTCAGACTATTCTGTCTTCTTTCTTTGTTAACTACCATTGTGTTTAGTATTTTCTTATTTAGCCTCATTTTTGTTCATGTAGTTATCGTTAAACTTTACTTTTTTAAACAGACCAAGTTGTTTCTTCTGTATTAATGGCTAAAAGATAATTTTATGTGTAAAACCTCACCAACAATATTTAAATATATTAAAATAAATTATATATGCAAAGGAAACAGCTGTAGCAAGAAGAGTGCACATTATAGATTTATTACAAATGAAAATGAAACCAAAACTATGTGATATTAATAAGCTAAATGTTCTGCTAAGATTGGATAGATCTGATAGGATATCATCAGTCAGAATTTTTCACATCACTTTGTGTTCTTTTGGTTAATTTATATCACTGCTGCAGTGTCCAGTGGGGGGAAAAATAATGCAAATTGTGATTGTCAGTTTTGGCATTATTTGGAAAGAAAGAAAATGGAAAATGAATAACTGATGTCAGTGATATTTGGCATTGCTTCCAGCACAGCTTTCAGATAGGATGTCTTTTGCTATTGCCAAACTCTATCTATATGATATTCCTCAAATGAACAATTTTGCCTGAAGCTCAGGTGACTTAGCAGCTGTGAACCTGCTTAGAGGGCATTTTGCACATCCTTTTGCTTAGGTGATAGAATTATCACACATGGAAGATTACAAATGACCTAATCTCCTTATTTTACAGATAAGAAAATTGAAGCCCTGAAAGGTTTTGCTACTTTTAAAAATCACACAAGAACAGAAATGGAGCTAGAAACCCAGTCTCCTGACTCCAAACTGTGATGATGATAATGATGATAAATAAATAAATATATATTTATATATGCATATATATGCCAATGGAATGGAAAAGAAGTTGACAAAACATATGCAGAATATAAAATGTAAGGTAGAAAATGAGGCTGACCCTGGAAGATGGTTGAATGCTCGGGGAACGTTATGGTCTAGACCCAAGTATCTTTGACCACCATTGCTTTAAATAACAGGATTTTCTGGTTATTTGAAGAAACAAAATTAATTGTAGACACTGGATTTTCATTTCTGCTCATTAGAAGTCTGCTATACTGACTGTTCAGTAACTTGTTTTAATTTTATCATCTTGGATATATGTTGAGAACCTAGTTACCAGTCACAGGAGCAAGAACAGTGCTCCTTTATATTGACTATTATTCTTTCCCTGCTTTACTTAATTGTCCTTCAGACTTGACCTTGAGATCACAAATAAATTACTCACATATAAGCCTTTATCTCAGTCTCTGATATGAGGGAAGCAAGCAAAAGCAAACATCAAAATAATACATGCACATGTATTTTTAAGTCATAATTTTCAGTCTTGCTACTCACTTGCAAAACTTTGAGCTTTGTAAAAATTCTTTTTGGTGGTTACTTCATATATTTAATACTATCCTTATAATTATTTTCCTTGATGGGTTCATTTAAAAATAAAAACTTGGAAAACTGCTTTGGGTCCCCTCCCACTGTGGGAGCTTTTCTGTCCTCTCAATAAATTCTGCATTCTCAAAAAAAAAAAAAAAAATTAACACACTTGTGTGATCATTCCCAATCTCTCTTCCCCCATCTTTTTTTGTTTTGTTTTGTTTTGTTTTGTTTTTTTGAGTTGGAGTCTCACTCTGTCACCCAGACTGGAGTGCAGTGGCCATCTTTTAAAATGCAAATGTTGGCAGAGGGTGGTGGTTTACTCCTCTAATCCCAGCACTTGGGACACTGAGGTAGGAGGATTGCTTGAACCCAAGAGTTCAAGTCTAGACTAGGCAAGAGGGAGACCTTTTCTCTACAAAAAAATTAAATAAATAAAGTAAAATAAAATAATTAACCGGGAGTGTTGGTGCCTGCCTGAGGTCCCAGTGACTCAGGAGGCTGAGGGGGAAGGATCGCCTGAATCCAGGAGGTCGAAGCTATTGTGCTGCTGCACTCCACAGAGTGGGTGACACAGTAAGACTCTGAATCTAATTTGACAACTTTCAGTTAAATCAGAAATTATAGCTTTATGACGATGGAAACTGTTCACTGCAAAGCTGTACTGTATGTCCTTTCTTAATAAAATTGTTTTTCCTCCTTTGGGTTGGTTTACCTCTATTCTGACATGTGTAATTTTATACATGCCTGTCTGTCACTTTTTCCATATCTTCTATAACTTTATGTTACAGTATTTTTTTCTAATATGTCATTTCCACTGAGGATCATCATAGGAATCTCTCAGTTCCTGTTGCCATTTGGAGGGTTGCTTTGCGTGGTATAATGGCTTCTCTTTCCCTCTCTGAATTTCTAGAACATCCTATCCACATTTTTTTTTGAAGCATGGCCTCCAGTGAATTCTTAAGAATGAGTACATAGAAAGTAAAACTTCTGAGACTTTCAATGTCTAGAATGTGTGTTTAAAACAATGTCGTTATTATTCTTAGTTGTTAATAGCTTTTGGGGGGATAGACTTGTAGGTTAAAAATATTTTCTCTTAGAGGCACAGCTAATTTGATTGCAATACTATCTGGAGCATTTACGTGAACCAACTTTTCAGTATACAATCAACGTTTACATTTTCTCTAATGTCCTTCAAAGCTAAGTTTTTCTCTTTTTTTTCAGAGATCCTCAGTCCTTTAATTGTTTTTATTTGTTTATTTGTTTTAAAATCTAGAGTACTTCCCAAGTTATTTTTTCCTCGTAAAATTATTTTTGAAGATTCAATGCAAGTTGTTTTGCAAACTATCTCCGAATTTGAATGTGTGACTATTCTCCCCCACAATTTTTTTTTGAGTCAGGATCTCACTCTGTTCCTGAGGCTGGAGTTCAGCAGAACAATCATGACTCACTGCAACCTCAACCTCCTGGGCTCAAGCAATTCTTCCATCTCAGCCTCCCGAGTTTCTGAGACTACAGTTGTGTGCCACCACACCTAATTTTTTCTATTCTTTGAAGAGATGAGGTCTCACTGTGTCAAATTCCTGGGCTCAAAGGATTCTCCTACCTTGACCTCCCAAAGTGCTGGGATTACACAACACTCCAGTCTTATTTCCCATATTTAAACTCAAATTAAACCATTTTGGCAGATGATGTCTAATTTCTATTAATGTATCACAACCAGAGGCAAGTGATGTCAGTTTATTATTGATGATTTTAAATTTGAATATTTGTAGAACATACAAATATTTCAAATAGTCAAATATATATTTCTTAAATATATATGTGTATATGTATGCATATATGTATTTCTCTAAAAGTTTTTTCTTATTTGCACTATCTTTATTTTTTAATAGCACCCTTCTCTTGTTTTATGATTGTGCAAACTTTTCCTTTGTTTACTTCTGTTCCTTCTATGATCTCTGTTCACTTCAAATCTATTTCTTTCTTTCTATTTTATATATGTATTAGCTGGGCATGATGGCGAGCACTTGTAGTTCCAGCTACTTGGAAGACTGAGGCAGAATGACTACCTGAGTCCAGCAGTTTGACACTGGGTGGCCATGAGTGTGCCACTGCACTCCAGCTTGGGTGACAGAGTGAGAC
The DNA here is from genome assembly GCF_000164805.1 of Carlito syrichta. NCBI lineage: Eukaryota > Metazoa > Chordata > Mammalia > Primates > Tarsiidae > Carlito > Carlito syrichta. Next base: position 251,923 of record NW_007246969.1, read on the forward strand.
TCTGACTCAAAAAAGAAAAAAACGGTACTTTCAAAAAACTGATTGCAAAGTGCTTATAAATAGCCTGGTTGCTTCTTAGACTTCATATTTTATAATGATTGTGAGAAAATCATTTCATTGAAGTTCAGTATGGGAGTAAATTATTTCATTAAAGAAGTTTTAAATTTCAGCTTACAGAGTTCTTTTCCCCGTGCTTTTCTTTCTTTTCTTTTTTTGAGAGATGAGCACTCCATTCTCCTGCTTAGTTCCTAATGTTCAGTATCTGAACTAGAGAATACAGCTTGGTGATCTGTTGGCATTGTGTTTTTTAATTTCCTTCTTCTCAACCTCCCAAATTATCATGTCTGCTATCATTAGTTCTAAGTGTATCCTGTTCAATTCTCCTGAGAATAACCTCCTGTTCTTTGTCTCAGAGGCATACGTGTGTTTGATGTCATTTTGAGAGCAAGACTGTTCTGGTTTGATGATTCCAGTCTTTCAAATGACTCCCCTGTTTTGAGCCCTATACTTGACATATGGCTTTATCAACTCATTAAAGACTTTTCCCTGCTAAATCAGTTACCACTTGTCAGCCTGCATTGCTAAAATTTGTGAAAATCTGTAGTCAAGTAATGAACCTTAACCCTTTCTCTCTGTGCTTACAACTTTAGAACATTTTTGTTTCCTAACAACGTGTCAGCTGGTATGAGAAGAAAATACACATATATAAAAATCAAGTTGCTGTCTTCATCTAGAATTCTCTGCTCATCTCTAATGAACACCTAACAGGGATAGTCTCAGTGTTCATACCTTAGTTGTATTGAATCATCACCTGTCCAGTATACAAGAGTTATATTGAACCTATTTTACATATGTGATAACTGAGGCTCATTGAGAGAGTAAAGGATTGCAGACTGATAATTATCAGTGTATTCTTTCCACCCAAGCCTGTTCTCTACTATTTGTATTCCGTTCTTTGCATCAAGAATTGACTCCTATGGGATGCATCTTCCTTAATTGCTCACTTTGGTTGAATTTAATCAATGAAAGCTATTGGTAGATTAGAATACAAAAGGAAAGGACATTTTAGATGTTTCTTTCCCACTTTCTTCTGCTTTGAGATTTTTGGAAATTGCTTTTCTTTGTTTCCTTCTCCATATCCTCCTTCTCCTTCTGTCAACTCCTCTTCTTCCTACTCTGTTCTAGCAGCCATGGAAATTAAGAGCTCACTGCTCATCTTGAATGCCTCAGCATTCCTTGCTGTTCTTTTTATTCTCACACTATTCGTGATATCTTTTGTTATGTACTTTCATTTGAAACGTGTGCTGAATTTTGTTTCCCAGTGAGCTTGCCTTATATAAAGAGGTAAAGCTTGATGGATTTCATGTTCTTTCTTACTCCAGAATCCAAATGCTTAAATACTGAAATACATGACTTTATGTCCTGTACTATAGGACCATACAGTTCATTAGAGATTGTCATTCATATGTGAAAAAATTAAAGATGTATGTCTGGGAACACAAAATCTTATCACATTCAATTTTTAAATGTAGACTATATCTCCACCAAATATTTAGAACTCAACGTATAAAAGGAAATTAAATAAAGCAACTTCAAATATACAAAGCAGTTACAAAATTTTGCTAAACTGACATATGTACTGATTTTAGAGGACTTGACACTACGGCATTGATAAGATTGGGCAATTTCAGTGTAGGCATTCTGTGTAATAATGTAAAGACCCAGAAGAGACAAGGTAGAAATGATTTCTCTCCTGAGCCAAAGTTTTTATCTTACATCTTTCTACTCCATCCACCCTAAGCATCTCCAGTCATGGCATTTGTGAAAGCATACAAGAGAATAGATGGTTGAGCTGTTAAAACTGTTGTTCTAATTATATACAAAGCTTGTGTTTTCTTTTCTCTGTTGTTCTCTCAAAATACTTTGAGGGGGTTATATTTAGGGCAGGCAATGCTAAAACTACTTATGTTTAAGACAATCATTTTCTTCCCATCATTTTCTACTATTCCTAACACACTCAATATCATGTCTCATCTGGGTAAAAATAGTAAGACTCCTTTTTTTCTTGGGATAGGCTATTATGCTCAGACCAAATTAATCTCCGTGGAATATTGAGGTCTTGATAAAAATGAAAGTATCTACCTGTGATAAAAGCATACACTATAGGTACAAATTTTAGTTTCTGCCTGCTAAGAACTTCTAATCTAGTTGCCAAATTTTCTATCATGTATTTTTCTATTTCATAGAGATTGTTTTAATTTGACCCCATTTTCTTTTGTTTTGTTCTTTTTAGCCTAGACTCTTACAAAAATACATTGTTATTCTCCCAGTTTGCAGTTCTTAATCCCTTGATTTTATTCTTATACTGAGAAAGAGAATTAGCTACTCTAGCAAGCATGTAACTCAGTTTTCAACTTCCAGTCAGTTCTGATTTATTGGGAGTGGTTTGCAGTGTGCTGAGTTAAGCAACCTGAGATTGAGTGGGAAGGTATGTTAATATTGATTGACACAGCCTGTCAGTAGTACCCCAGTGCAGAGTGACAGCTTTCAAATGACATGCATTCCATTCTTTCCCTAGAACCTAATCATGTTACAGTTCTGCCTTATAATGGTGGAATAACGTAATGGTTAAGAATACAGATTTGGAGCCGGACTTCGTGAGTTCAAAATATGGGTCTATCGCATACTAGTTTTGGTGAATTTAGCCTCAAGTTCTCTGCCTCACAGTTCTTATCTGAAAAAATGACAGTAATACTAGTATCAGTTGGAGAGAGTTGTTGTAGGGATTAAATTAGTAAATATGTGCAAATCTTTTAGAATATAGTAAGAACAACTGAAGTATTTGTTATTATTACCACTTCACTTTTTCTATACCTCTTATTGAACCTATCAGGAAGGATTTTTCTCAACTCCACTACTAGGACCTTGTTCATTTTCTTTTTTTTTTTTTGAGTTGAAGTCTCACTTTGTTGCCTAGACTGGAGTGCAGTGGCTGCTCCCGGCCACTGCAGCCTTGACCTACTGGGCTCCGGCGATCCTTCTGCCTCGGCCTTCCCAGTAGCCGGAATTACAGGCATGTGCTACCATGCCCGGCTGATTTTTTCATTTATTGTAGAGATGAGGTCTCACTGCCCAGGCGGGTCTTGAACCCTCAGGCTCAGGCAATCCACTGTTCATTTTCTAAGACTCCTCTTCAATGCTAACTTCTTAGTTCGCACAGTCACAATCAAATTTCCATTTTTGAGTATCTGAAAGAATTTACTTACATTTCCATTTAAAGAAGGTATTACATTCTGATTTCCACTTTTCCAAAAGCATTTAGTCCTTAGAAGTTTTTCCTACTCATACAGTCCTTTCAGTTAGAATTATTTTTTAACATTCCTGCTATTAGCATGCCTCTTCTTTAACAATGATGAAATGGTATTATTACCTTCTTAGCAACATGACATTGTTGCCCATTTTTTGTGTCATTTTTGTGTCATTAAGTCATGACTTTTCGCAACATAAAGGCAAAAGTCAGGGAAAGCTTCAAGAGGACCAATGTGTCTTTACAATTTTGACAAGATTATGTTTATACAATCATGTGTATATTTTGCTCAGAAAGAGTATGTGTCATTTTGAATCTCAAATGTTGTATGTGCCCAGGTCAAAAATAGCAAATATTTACACTGAATAAAAAATTTTAAAAGACTTTATGTTTGGTTTGTGTTCAATATCTCTTCTCTCACTTGCTCTCTTTCTTCTCACCACTACACACACACACACACACACACACACACACACACGTAATTCTTAATTGAACTGATTATATATTTAATTCAGAGAGAACAAAGCAGAACCTTATCTCATTAGTAATAAATTAAGAATGAAGAGACAACAGAAACAAACATTTCTATTAACAAAAATAGAGAAAAGTAAAATAAATGCTAAAGGAATAGTTATTTGGAGTACAGTGTTCTGCTAAAATGAAGCCATTTGTAGACTTAAAAATTGATTTAACTTATGTATAAAGGAACGAAAAACTTGGACATTTATAAGTAGAGGTAAACAGATGCTGTCAAATACTCGATAAAGTAGTGGACGTGAAAGTGATCAAGGAGACGTGGAAAGAAATGAATTACAGCAAACCAAGCATCGAATCTCGAATTTAAAACAAATATGTGGTGTTATGTTAGATATAGATATACTAGGGAAACATAACACTCAGAATAAAAGTGAGATGCCAAATAATTTTGAGAAGAAGGAAAAAGGACATGAATGCAAATCAGGGAGAATAAATAAAGTAATGACTGTTCCAGATACAAATGGACATGCTGAGATCATAGTTCCAAAGAACTTTTGTACAACCCAGCTATCTCTCCCCTGAGAATATACCTGGAGGAACATAAACCATTGTACAAAAAAGCTTGTTTATAGCTGCCCTATTAACAAGAGCAAAAACATGGAACCAACCCCACTGCCTATCAAAAGTGGACCGGATCAAGAAAATGTGTACATATCCATGATGGAGGATTATGCAGCCAAAAAGAAGAGCAAAATCACAGACTTCGCAGCAAACCAGATGGAGCTGGAGACCATCGGACTTAGTGATCTATCAAGAAACAAAGAATTGAATGCCACTTGTTCTCACTCTTAAGTGGGCCCTGAACACTAGTCACATGTGCACAAGGGAGGGAGCAATAGTCACTGGGCATTGCCAGGGGAGGAAGGAAGGGGCACATAACAACACAAAGGGTACCTGGTCCTAAACCAGAGGAAGTGAGGGGCAACTGAAGACCCAAATTTCATTTGCAGGTAGCCTACTTGTGTAGTTAACTCTTACTTGTACCCCACATCTCCATAATCAAATAAATTAAAAGCAAAACAAAACAAATAACTTGATCATTCAGCAATAACAATCTCAAGCAGAAATTTCAAGGATTTGTTTTTGCAACACCTAGACTTTTTAATAACAGTCTATTTTGAGATTTCACTTTTCTTCTCTCACGAAGGTCTGTCAAGCACTTAGTGACATTTCTAAGTAGAAAGGGGCAAGATGAATCTCAACCAGTTGGAGCTCATTTGCATTTTTAGCTGGAAACTAAATATCCCTGATATTCTTCCAAGATATGGGTATCATATAATTCTTGGAACTTCACATACATGATCTCTTGCTATCCTCAAAAATGTTCTTGAGTCACAAGTACCTACACCTTTCAGCAACTACATACTTTGCCTTGAGATACTTGCCTTCTGATTGTTCACACATTCTAAGTTTCTAGAGTGTATTCTTGCACACTTTTATTCCCCTAGCACCTATGTATATATATGTATAGTTAACTGAAATTAACTTGTGGGTAATATTCCACAAAGTACAACCTATTTTAATACAATAATGACAACAAAATTGATTAAATAAGAACAAGCATATACTATTTGAAATATTCAATTTTATTTATTTATTTATTTATTTATTTTTGAGTTGGAGTCTCACTCTATCGCCCAGACTGGAGTGCAGTGTCCGCTCCCGGCTGGCTACTGCAGCCTCGACCTGCTGTGCTGCAGCGATCCTTCCACCTCAGACTTCCAAGTAGCTGGAACTACAGGTGCGTGCTACCACGCCCGGCTGATTTTTTTTTTTTTTAATTGTAGAGATGAGGTCTTGCCAAGTTTCCCAGGCGGGTCTCGAACCCACGGGCTCAGGCAATCCACTCACCTCAGCCTCCCAAGGCACGGGATTACAGGCTGAGCCACAGAGCCCGGCTGAAACATTCCATTTTAAATAAATTCTCAGAAGTTTATAAATCCAAGAAAAGGCCACTAAACACTTTCGCATAAATAACTAATTTCAGGCAGTTTGGAGAGAAATGTTTATTCTGATCTTATACATGGATAATTTAACGTCAGGCTATACTCAGATGATTCATTCAGGCTTTTTATGTAAAGATGAGACCTATAATTGCCTTATATTAAATATTTAGTGTTTTCTTAGTAATTTTTCTATGTGGAAGGTTTTTGGGATAGAGTGGAACACTGATACATAGATGGTAATTGTATTATTTAATGATTCTATTGACATTTCTTCATCATTAATATAAATTTTCCATTAGCATATGACAAAATTATAACATTATGTGGAGAAAAATACATAATAAACTATTGTAGAACTTGATCATGTGATAGGTTTATAAAATAACACTGTTTTCAGATTATATGTTTTAAACTCAGAATACACATTGAAAATTTGTTTAAAAAATTTTTTTTAAACCATCTCATGGTTTTTATTGCCCAAACAATAATATATTTAACATAAAATATATATACAAATTGACAAAAATTACTTTTCATCTAACACAAAGAAAACCAGTGTTTACAAACTGGAGTCTAATCAATGAAATTAAGTTATGCCTTCAGTTTTGAAAACTGTTTTTTCTCTTTTCAAGGAATATGCTATCGTTATGTTGTCAATAAAAATGCATCTGTATCATAATATTTAATGCTGTTACTATAATCTATTGATCAGGAATATAATTTATTTACTAAATTCTTATTTTAATTTAATTAGATTATTTAAAATTATTTGCCACTATAAAAATTTCTGAAATAAATATGAATTATAAATATTCCATCCCAACATTCATAACCTAAATCTAATCATTAGGTAACATCAGACAAACGCAAACTAAAGAGCACTATAAAATAACTAATGTGTATTCTTCAAAAACGTCAATATAATCAGAGTTAACGCAGGTTCAGAAACCATTCTATAATTTAGGAAAATAAAGAGACATGATGACTAATTTAATTACATGATATTATATTGTATCCTGGACTGGGAAGAAATAGCTATAAAAGGCATTCAAATGTGTGTTAGTTATCCAATGCTACATAACAAACCAAATTTAGCAGTTTAAAAGACCAAACATTTAACATCTCACAGTTTCTATGGGTCAAAATTTGAAAGCAGCTTGCCTAGGTAGTTCTGGCTTAAGATGTCACTTCAGTGTGTAGTTGCTACTAATGCGTCATTGTTTCTAGATCATCTAAGCAGACAGCGCTAGAATGTTATGGGTATAACTTACTTTGTTCAAGCTTTTCTAACAGAATACCATAGACTGAGTGGTTTATAAAAAATAAAAATTTATTTCACACAAGTACAAGATCTTGGAGAGTACAAGATCAAGGTACCAGAAGATTCAGTGTCTGATGATTGTCCATTTTGTGTATAGATGACTATCTTCTTCCTGTATGTTCACATTGTGGAAGTGTTGTGGGAACTTTCCAAGATCTTTTTTATAAGGGCTCTAATTCTATTCAGGAGAGCTCTGCCCTTATAACCTAATCATACACCAAAGGTCCTACCCACCTCCTAACACTATCACAGTGGGATTAGGATTTCAATATATGGATTTCGGAGGAACACAATCATTCTATAGAAGCATAGATAGAGGCCTATCTATCATTATCTATCAATCTATCTATCTATCTATCTATCTATCTATCTATCTATCTATCTATCTATCTCTATCATCTATCTATCATCATCTAATCATCTAGCTAGCTAGCTAGCTAAACTTGAGTTCCTTCCTACTGCTATCTGACTCATTCAACTCCAAAGTTACTTAGCTCAATGTACATCCTGTGGTGCAATTATATTATACATTTGTAGTGCTGTTGGATTCCTGTGATATCATTTGTTTTTGTCTTGACTTCCTTTAACATTCCTGATGGATTTTTTAAAAAAGTATTGATTACATTTATGTATACCCTGTATGCTGAGCCATCCTATGGGTTTTGACCACTCCAGCATCATATATAACAGCTCCATCATCCTAATATTTCCTTGGTATACCCCCTTTATTGCCAACCATTTCACCCTCCACCAACTCCTTACAAATTCTTATCTGTTTTCTGTTTCTATAGCTTTGTCTTTTTCATTATGTTGCATGAATGGAATCATACAATAGACAACCTTTAGGGTCTGGTTCTGGCACTTAGCAAAATGCATGTAAAATTCATGCAGGTTGTTTCATCATTAAATATCTTTTTGCTTTATATCACTGCATGAAATTTCACCAGGTACGTGTGCCACAAATTGTCTATACATTCCACATATGAAGAGCATTTTGACTGCTTCCAGGTTATAGAACACACACACACACACACACACACACACACACACACACACACACACACACACATATATGTGTGTGTTCTATAACCTGGACATATATATGTCTGTACATAAACATTTGTGTACAGGTTTTTTTTTTTTTTTGAGTTGGAGTCTCACTCTGTCGCCCAGACTGGAGTGTAGTGTCCACTCCCAGCCACTGGAGCCTCGACCTGCTGGGCTCCGGTGATCCCTCCGCCTCAGCCTTCCAAGTAGTCGGAATTACAGGCATGCGCTACCACGCCCAGCTGATTTTTTGATTTATTGTAGAGATGAGCTCTCGCTGCCCAGGTGGGTCTCGAACCCGCGGGCTCAGGAAATTCACTCACCTCAGCCTCCCAAAGGCGCGGGATTACAGGCTGACCACTGAGCCCGGCTTGGGTACAGGTTTTTGTATAAACCTGTTAAATTGATTTGAGTAAATTCCTAGGAATACTATCACTGGACCTTATGGTAAGTTTATCTTTAATTTATAACAAATTGCCAAACTACCTTTCAAGGTGGCTTCACCATTGACATTCCCCTTAAGAGTTTCTATTGATCCACATCCTTGTCAACATTTTTGTCAGTTTTCTGAATTTTTGCATTTTATGTTGCATAGTGGTACAGTATTGCAATTTTAATTTGCTTTTCCCTAGTAAGAAATAATGTTAAGCATCATTTCATTAGTTTACTTGCTGTCCGTATATCTCCTTTGGTGAAATGTGTGTTCAGATCTTTAACTCATTATTAATTTTTTGTTTGTTTTCTTGCTGCTGAGTTTTTATGAGATCTTTATTTATTTTAAAAATGTCTTTATCAAAGATGTGTTTTGCAAATGTTTTCTCCCAATCTGTGACTTTTATCTTCTAAGAGAAAAAATATGGGTTTTTTGGGGGTTGGAGTCTCACTCTGTCGCCCAGACTGGAGTACAGTGGCTGCTCCCAGCCACCGCAGCCTCTACCTGCTGGGCTCTGGTGATCCTTCCACCTCAGCCTTCCAAGTAACTGGAACTAAAGGCGCGCACTACTACACCCGGCTGATTTTTTAATTTATTGTAGAGGTGAGATCTCGCTGCCCAGGCGGGTCTCGAACCCGCGGACTCAGGCAATCCACTCACCTCAGCCTCCCAAAGGCGCGGGATTACAGGTTGAGCCACCGAGCCCGGCTAGAGAAAGAATGTTTTAATTGTTATAAAGTCCCATTGATCACGTCTCCCCCCAGGGACGCATATCAGTAAAACCTCTTTTTCACAATATTAGGAGACAGAGGTTTTATTCTTTGGATGAATGAAGCCAGGAAGTTTCTAGAATTTTTGCATCAGGCTCATTTAAGAATCTTGGAAATAAGAGAAATTTCACAATCTTAAAATGGAACTGAGAATTTGTCCCCAACAATTTCTAGGATTCCAGATAGGATTCTGCAACCAAACTAGCTTTCTTCTCACCATTTCCCTCCGCATGTGCTTAGGCTTTGTCTTCTATACATTTTTTCTTCCATTGTACTTTGCATCATGGAATCTTATACCATTAAAAAATTATTTTCATTCTAATGAGCTTTCAAGGGACAAGTATTCAAAAAGCTTAAATTTACTTTAGACATTTGTATGCATATTTTAAACCAAAAAAGTCAAATGCAAGGGCAGGCTTACATAATGAATACATTTAAAATAAAGTGAAAAGCAGAGAAAAAGAGGTTTAAAGAAAATCACAGTAATATATCTAAAAAGATCAGGAGTCCTAAATCAAACATCATTGTCCTAAGTTTTCTTTCGGAGTATTATTTTTTTTTTGACTTTTTTTCTGTTTTCCCCCAATTCTTCAGTTATTCTTCATCAAATGTTCCATAATATTCACAAATTGACATTTCTGGGCCTATAGAAAAATATTCCAGGAGTGTATAGATCCTCTATTATAATACTGCACCTCTTTCAGGAGTATAAATTTTACTGAAATTTGGTAGAAAAAGAATAGTATGCTATAATAAAACAAGCATATATTATATAATAAAATTCAAAATTTGCTTATATTTTCCCATGAAACGATTTTCAAAGGATTGTTGTAAATGCTGATGTCCTCAGAATCTCCATACTTATGAATTCTCATGTCTCTGCCCTTGGGTATCTGAAGAGAGAGTTTTGAGAAACATGGCCTGAGGAGCAAAGTCATTGTTAGAGCTGGGCTTTCCCTGAAGTCACACAACGTTTTGTTGCAAATAATAATCTCTGAGGAAATTCACCTTTCAGGACATTCATTGCTCACAGAAGACAAAGCAGAGCTTAACACCAGTTCAAACAATGTTTTTCTGAAATGTATTTCAAAAAATCTCTAGGGTTGTCTGTAAATCAGAACTCTTATTCTTCACAGAGTTTCAATCAATCAATTAAATCAGTCAAAATTCCATGAAAAAGAACCATTACACTGCAATTTACTTTGTAAAAAAATTTCAAAGCATACTTATTAATTTCTTTGGAATTTTCCACAAAAATCAATGGTTTATATATTGACAATTGCAAAGCATTAATCTGTCCAACTTTTCATTTGAATCAAATGCTGTCCTTTGCTTTCAGTAAAATGTCGTAAAATAACAAGTCTCATATAATACTCACGGGCTGTGTGTTAGGATGTGAGCAGTCACATACAATAACCAAGAACAAAATGAAATGTACCACAAGATTAATCAAACTACCTTGTTTTGTCACTTGAATTTCTTTCTTTTGTTTTCTTTATGCTCAATCTCTTTGTTTTTGTTTGCATTTAAATGCATACAGCTCAAAGAAATATCAAGAGGATTAGGATATAAACTGAAGGCTTTGTAAGGAGCAACTGAAAAGTTTGAAGGGATGGTAATGGGAGACAGAAAATCAAATGAAAAGGCATATGTTGATAAGGACATGCAGAACCCTTGAGTTATTACCATGGCTGCATTGAGAATGTACACTAGAGCTGGTTAGCCAAGGAAAGATTTTTCTGGACAAAGAGTGGCAAGCAGATAACAAGTAATGAAATATTAATTGGGGCTCTAATGTTAACTCTCATTCTAATTTATGGGGAGTAAAAATAAAAAGAAGTAAAAAAGTTAGTTGTCTCTTGACACTATTTTAAGACTTTTGACTTCAAAAACAGTGTCCTCTTCTTTTTTCCCACATCTCTACAGTTTGTTATTTTTGTCAGTAATTCCATATCTTTCTGACATCTTGAGTTTCTAAGCTTTCATCTCTCTTTCTTCATCATCTTGGCTTTAGGAATTTTCTATATAGGTGTCATAGTCTCACAAATCTCATCTCTAGTCTAAGACTTATTTTTGAGCTCTTGACCTTACAGTCCAGTTGCTTTCTTGATATATTCACTTAGCTATCCCACAGGCATCTCAAACTTAAGATGTCTACAATTAAAATCAACTTTCCACATCAAATTTTTTCATATCCCGGTCTCCCACAATTATGCCATCATCAACCCAGTTTCTCAGGCCATAAAAATGGATTTATTTTTGAGGAGAAACTTCTATGTCTTTTACTTTACACATAATCCTTTTTATTTTACCTCCAGAATGTTAAAATTTTATTTCCCTTCCTCTCTATATATACTTCCTCAATTGAATCCCATAATTTTTACTTGGAATACTCTATTTCCTAACTGATCTTCCTGTTTCATTCATGACCTCCTGCAACTCATAGTCATGCAGTGGCCAGTTTTTTCATCCGGTCATAGAAATTATTGCATATTTATGATGCTATCACGAAAAAAATTATTCCAAACCACAAATAACAATTAATTTAATACTCAGAATATTTTTGTATTTCTCTGTCTGGAGGTTTTATGTTTATCTCCACTGTTTCATTGCCTGGTCTAGGAATCAGAAAGTAACTTCAGATGTGATGGGAATAGTAAGAGAGCTAAAATGAGAAGTGGAACCTGAAGAGGGTTCAGTCCCCTTCAATCTCAATTGCTTCAGTCTCATGATGAAACTTGAGCAGAAGAGGAGTTGCTTCTTATGGATGAACAAAGGAAGTGGTTTCTTGAGATGGAATCTACCCTTGACAAAGATGATGGGAACACTGCTGAAGTGACAGCAAATAATTAAAATATTACATACACTTAGTTGAGAAAGCAGTTGCAGGGTTAGAGAGAATGGAATCCAGTTTTCTTTTCTTTTCTTTTGTTTTTGAGTTGGAGTCTCACTCTGTCGTCCAGACCGGAGTGCAGTGGCCGCTCCCGGCCACTGCAGCCTCGACCTGCTAGGCTCCAGTGATCCTTCCACCTCAGTCTTCCAAGTAGCTGGAATTACAGGCACGCGCTACCACACCTGGCTAATTTTGGATTTATTGTAGAGATGAGGTCTTGCCAGGTTGCCCAGGCAGGTCTTGAACCCGCGGGCTCAGGCAATCCACTCACCTCAGCCTCCCAAGGCGTGGGATTACAGGCTGAGCCACTGAGCCTGGCTTGGAATCCAGTTTTCAAAGTGGATCTACAGTGGGTTAAATGCTATTAAACAGCATCACATACTACAGAGAAACTACAATTGCAGCACACTTTATTGTCTTATTTTAAGAAATTGCCACAGCCATCCTACCCTTCAACAACCACCACCCTGATCATGTAGTAGTCAGCCATCACCATGGAAGCAAGCCCCTCCACTGGAAAAAGATGATGTCTCACAGAAGACTGAGGATTGTTAGCATGTTTTAGCAATAGTGTGTTTATAAATTATGTACATTTTTAAGACATAATACTATTTCACACTTAACAGACCACAGTATAGTGAAAACATAACTTTTATATGCATTTTTTTCGAAACCAAAAAAATGTGTGTGGTTCAATGTATTGCAATATTTGCTTTATTGGGGTGGTCTGAAAGGAACACGATATCTCCAATGTGTACCTGTAAGTAAATTAAAGTAAGATTTTAGGGTGTCCCCTAATTCAGTCTAACTGATATTCCTACTAGAAGAGAGCAGACCAAGAGACAGAGACAATAGCTGTACAAGCTCACAGGAAAGACTATCTGAGAACACACTAGATGACTGCCATCTGAAAGTCAGATAGAGAGCTCAGCATGAAACCCTCTGCTAGAAAGTAAAGTTCTTGGACTTTACATTTCTAGAACTGTAAGAAATATATTTCTGTTGTTAACCTACCTAGTGTGTGGTATTTTGTTTTGGCAGTCCTAATAACCAAAGACACTAATAATGATTTTTTATATATATGATCACAAGTTCTTAAGAACTGCAAGGTAATAAATGTGCTTAGCACTAAACCCATATCAAACATAAATCGATTTGTGATGGTTTAGGATAAATTTTAGGCGCTGTAATATCTCAAGTTGTAGTTATTATTGAAATGAATTACTACTACTGTATTTTAGAAGTACATAAATGCCATCCAAGAGAATTCACCTGACAGAATATAACAAAACAAATTTAGATTCTTTATTCTTAAATATAGCAATTAAAATGATCAACTATCTTGGAAAAGTTCAGCACTAAAATCAAATAATAATATTTTTTACTATTAAAAAAATATAGTTTACATTGATAAAATTTTAATAAGCTATATTTAAAAAAATATATTATTTCTCATTACAATTTCAGAGATAAAGACATCTATATTTAATAGCATCACAATAGGCATAATATACGTATTATTTAAAAAAATTTCATCTCTAGATAATAACAGAGACTATAAATAAAAATTTTAATTTTATATCTGTATTAACTTTGTATAAACAATGTGCATAATCATAATCATAGGTGTATTAGAAACTATTACAATTTTTCTTCTGTCTATTCTCCCCACTTCTCTCTCTCTTCCTCTCTCTCATCTCTCTTTTTCCGTCTACCTCTTGAGAAGTACCTCTAGAAATGTATTGTTTGGTTTTAGGAGATTATTTAATATGTTACATTTTCTCAAAAAATTTAAAGTAAAACAAAATTATTTCCATTTTTAAATTAATTAAATTGAATTGTGTGTTACAAATGCAGATTTACTACAGAAGTGGGTTGCATGCAGGTGGAGTTTGGGCTTTCAGCTGGCCCTCTCTCTGCCCTGGCAGTGGACCAGGTACCCAGTGTGTTGACATGCTTCCCTTCTTCCACCTTCCTTCCCTCCCTTGGCCTTATTCAGCATTTGCTGATTCCACCCTTGTGTTAGTGTGACCAGTGTTCAGGGCCTGCTTTTGGGTGAGTATATGCGGTAGTCAGTTCTCTGTTTCTGTGTTAGTTCACTTAGTATGATGGTCTTTAGCTGCATCCAAATTGTTGTAAAGACCATGTTTTTTTTCTTCTTTATGGCTGCACAATAACCCTTCTTGTATCTGTACCACATTTTCTTTATCCAGTCCACTTTTCATGGGTATCTGGGTTGTTTCTGTGTTTTTGCTATTGTGAATAGTGTTGCAACAGACATGGGTGTGCTAGTGTCTTTTTGGTAGAGAGATTTATATTCCTCTGAGTATGTTCCTTCCGTCCTAGAAGAGGGATTTCTGGATTGTTTGGAAACTCAATTGTTCTTTAAGAAAGTACTACACTGCTTTCTCTAGAGGTTGAGCAAGCTTGTACTCTCACCAACAGTATAGAAATGCCCCCTTTGCTTTGCAGCTGCCTGGGCACCTGTTGTTTCTTGACTTATTAATGATAGCCATCTTACTGTTGTTAGATGGTATCTCATTGTAGTTTTGATTTAATTTCGCTGATGATTCATGAAGCTGAGCCTTTTTTCATGTTTGTTGGTTGCTTATATGCCATCCTTTAGCAAGTGTCTGTTCATGTCCTTTGCCTACTTTTTAATGTTTTTTTTTTCCTTTCAGTTTGTACATCCTGTATGTTAGGCCTTTTCAGATGCAAATATTTTTTCCCATCCTGTGGGCTGTCTCTTTACTCTCTTGATAGTTTCTTTTGCTGCGCTAAAATTTTTCATTTTGATAAAGTCTTACCTGTCTATCTTAGCTTTTATTGCAATTGCTTTTAGGACTTGGTCATGAATTTATTGCCTACCTCAGTGTCCAGAAGGGTATTCTCAACATTTTCTTCTAAGATTCTTATAGTTTGAGGCTTTACATATTATTCCTTAAAACATTTTGAGTTTATTTTTGTTTATGGTGATAGGTAGAGGTCCAGTTTCATTCTTGTGTGTTGGTTAGCCAGTTTTCTCAGCACCATTTGCTAAATACGGTTTCCTTTCTCCAGTGTTTGTTATTGATGGCTTTGTTAAAGATGAGTTGGTTGAGAGACCATGATTTTATTTCTAGATTTGATTCTCTGTCCTGACCAATGGTCTATGTGCTTATTTCTGTACCAATTCCATGCCATTTTGACAACTGCAGCTGTGTAACATAGTTTAAAATCTGGAAGTGCAATGCTTTCAGCTCTGTCCCTTTTTCTGAGGATTGCTTTGACTATTCATGCTCTTTATCGCTTCCATATGAAATTCTGTATTGTCTTACCTAGATCCGTGAAAAATGATGTGGGTAATTTGATAAGGATTTTATTGAATCTGTAGACTGACTTGGGTAGGGTAGGCATCAGGACAATATTGATTCTTCCAATCTGTGAGCATGGGATGTTTTTCCATTTGTTTGTATCACACTTGATTTCTTTGAGCAGCGTTTTGTAGTTCTCATTGTAAAGGTCTATCATTTCTTTGGTTAAGTGTATGCCAAGGTATTTCATTCTGTATGTGTGTGTGTCTATTATGAATAGAATTGTACTTTTAAAAAAAAATTCATTCTTGGCCTGCTTGTTCTTGGTGTATTGAAATGCAACTGTCTTTTGCACATTGATTTTGTATGGAAGAATTTACCAAAAATGTTTATCAGTGCAAGGAGGTTTTTAACAGACTATGTAGGGTTTTCTACATATAGAATCATATCATCTGCAAAGAGGATAACTTAACTTCCTCTGTCCTAATTTGGATACTTTTTATTTCCTTCTCCTGCCTGACTGCTCTGTCTAGGACTTTGAGTACTATGTTGATTAGGAGTGGTGAAAGGGGATAACCTTGTCTTGTTCCAGTTCTTAGGGTTAAAATTTCCAGCTTCTGCCCATTAAGCATGATGTTAGCTGCATGAGGATCTACAAGAGTCATAGATGACTCTTATTGTCTTGAGGAATGTTCTTTCAATGACTAGGTGCTCCATGATTTTTATCAAGAACAGAATTCGGATTTTATTGTATGCTTTTTCTACAGCAAATGAAGTGACCATGTGATTCTTAGTTTTACAACTGTTAATATGTTAAGTTAAATTTATGGACTTGCAAATGTTGAACCAGTCCTGCATTCTGAGAATGAAGCCTGCCTGGTCATCATGGATGAACCTTATAATGTGTTGTTGAATGCAGTTCGTTAGAATCTTGCTGAGAATTTGTGCATCTATATTCATCAGGGAAATTAGCCTGTAATTCTCTTTCTTTGTTAGGTCTCTGCCAGGTTGGTGTATGAAGATAATATTAGCTTCATAAAATGAGCTAGGGAGAATTCCTTCCTTCTTGATGGCTTGGAATACATTCAATAAGATTGATACCAGGTCTTCTTGTATTTCTTGTAGAATTTAGCTGAAAACATCTGGTCCAGGGCTTTATATAGTGAGGAAGATTCTTATAATTGAGTTGGTTCCTGGATTGGTATTGATCTGTTTAGTATTCAATTTCTTCTTGTTTCAACTTTGGGAGCTTGTGTGATGCCAGAAGGACTTCAATTTTCTCTAGATTTTCTAGTTTATTTACAAAAAAAATGTTCATTGTAATTCCTGATAATCTTTTCAATTTCTTCAGTGTCAGTTGTAACGTCACCTTTTTCACATCTAACTGTGTTTATTTGGATGTTCTTTCTCTCTCTCTTTCCCTTTTTTTTTTAAAGTTAATCTAGTAAGAGGACTGTTAATCTTTTTTATTCTTTCAAAGAACCAGCTTTTTATTTTGCTGATCCTTTCTATGATATTTTTGTCTTCTATTTCCTGCAATTGTGACTTTATCTTAGCAATCTGAATTTTTCCACTGAAATTAGGATTTAATTGTTCTTGCCTTCCAGCAATTTTAGGTGTAATGTTAGGCTGTTTACTTGAGATCCCTTTAGTTTCTTATTATGAGTGTGCAATGTTATGAACTTCCTTTGCAACACTGTTTACATGGTATTCTAGAGGTTTTGATATGTTGTGTCTTTGTTTTCATTTTTTTCCAAGAATTTTTTTATTTGTCTTGATTTCTATGTTGACCCAAAATTCATTCAGTGGCATGTTGTTTAGTTTCCAAGCCTTTGTGTGTTTTGGGGTGTTCTTGTTGGTGGTAAGGCTTATTTTTATTCCACTGTGATATGAAAAAATGCTTGGTATTATTTCAGCCTTTTGAAATTTGTCTCTGCTTGACTTATTCCTGAGAATGTGATCAATATTGATGTTCCATGTGCATACTCTGTGGTTGTTTGGTGAAGTGTTCTGTAGACGTTTAATATGTTCAGTCATGTGAGTGTTTAATTAAGGGTTCAAATCTCCTTGCTATTTTGTTTGTTTTTTGCCTTGGTAATCTGTCTAGGGCTGTTAGAGGGGTATTAAAGTCTCCAACTATGATTATATGGGTGTCTATCTCTTCTCTTAGTTTATATAACATTTGATTTATAAATCTGGGTGGTCCTGTGTTGTGTGCATATATTTTTAAGATGTATATTTCTTGCTAGGTTGTCTTTTATCATTATGTAGTGTCCTTCTGTGTTCTTTTTAACTTTTATTGGTTTATCGTCTGTTTTGTCTGACATAAGTATAGCTATCCCTGCTCTTTTTTGTTTTCCATTTTCCTGGAAGATCATTTTGCAGTCCTTTACTTTGAACCTGTGGGTGTCCTTGGCAGTGAGATGCGTTTCCTGGTAGCAGCAGAATGTTGGACCAGATTCCTTTAGCCAGATTGTTATTCTATGCCTTTGAAGTGGTACATTCAGTTCATTCACATTCAAGTTAATTATTAATATGTGAGAGTTTATGCCTGTCATAAGGCTCTTTTTAAAATTTATTTATCTTTTATTTTAAAGATGTGGAATACAATTCAGGATTAGGTAGACAAGAGATCATTGAGTAGATAAAGTTTGGGCCTCCCTTTGGTCCTCATTTTACATGGTTTGAGAATAGGTACCCTTACTGATATCTCCCCACTCTCAGCAGTGTCCTGCTGCTGCCAATCCCCTTCTTATAGTACTATGATTAATATTCAGGGTTCACTTATGATTGAGAACATGTGCTACTTGGGTTTTTGTTTCTGTGATAGATAACTGAGTATTATAGACTCTAAATCGATCCAAGTTGCTGTGAAGTCCATAATTTTGTCTGTCATAAAGCTCTTAAGAGATTGCTTTGCTTCTTATTTATCTATTTATTTATTGACTTTGTGTATGGTCTGTATGCTCTGTTAACTCTGTGTTTGCCTGTGCTTTTGTGATAGGTGGAATTGTTTTTACATTTCTATGTCCAAAACTTTCTTTCCCTTTTTTTTTTTTTTTGAGTTGGAGTCTCACTCCGATTCCTAGGCTGGAGTGTAGGGGCACACTCACCACCACCCCAGAATTGACCTGCTGGGTTCTGGTAATCCTTCCACGTCAACCTTCCAAGTAGCCAGAACTACAGGCACATGCTACCATGCCTGGCTAATTTTTTAAAATTTATTTATTGTAGAGACAAGGTCTCGCCAAGTTGCCCAGCCTGGCCTGAACCCACAGGATCAGGCAATCCACTCGTCTTGGCCTCCCAAAGTGCTGGGATTCAGACTGAGCCACAAAACCTGACCCAGAACTTTCTTAAGCATCTCCTGAAGGGCTGGTCTAGAGGCAGCATATTCTCTTAGGTACTGGATGTCTACAAAATATTTTAGTTTTCCATCACTGATGAAGGTTAGCTTGGGGCATAGGAAATTCTTGACTGAAATTTCTTATCTTTGAGAACATTACAGATGGAACTCCAATATCTTCTGGCTTGTAGGATTTCTGTTGAAGAGTTTGCTGCATTTCTGATGAGTCATTCCAGGGAGGTGATCTGACCCTTTTCTCTAGTTGCCTTTAGAATTTATTTTATGCCTACCTTGTGGAGATGGGTCACTGAATGTCTTGGGAATAGTCTTCCTATGTAATAACTTGTACAGTTTCTCTGAATCTCTTGTGTTTGGAGGGTCATCTCTCTGGCAAGGTATGGGAAATTTTCTTGAATGACCTTATGGGAGGCTTATTCCACCATGCTCTCAGTTTCCTTTTCTGTTTTGAGGATGCCAATCAAATGTAGATTTGGTTTCTTTACATAGTCCTAACACCTCTTTTAGACTTTACTCATTCTTTTAAAATCTTTTTTCCTTGTTTTTGTCAGACTAGGTAACTTGAATATTTTGATCTTCAAGCTCTGGAATTCTTTCCTTTACCTATTGATTCTGCTCCCTAGGTAGCTTATTGTGCTTTGAATTTCCAGGAGTAAATTTTTCATTTCCAGGATTTCAGAATAGACAATTCTTATATTAGCCTGCTCAACTTTTACTTCCTATATGGTTTTTGTTGCCTGGGTGATCTTTGCCTCCAACTTATATTGATTTTCCTTGATTATTTTCACTATCCATTGTCTGAATTCTGTGTATTTCATCAGGAACAAGTCCTTCTGGGTGGGTTCCATTGTTGGAAACTTGGTAGTGCTTTTGTAGGTAAATACTAGTCATGGTGGGACCTGTCCTTTGTGTGAGTGAGGATGGCAGGTAAATCCTTCTGGTCTGAGAAAATGGCTGGCCACCAGATGTTGACAACAGGCATGAGGTGAGTACAAATAGCAAGTGAATTTTCCAGATTTGGGAGCTGGTTTCCAGCTTCCACCAGTGGGCAACTCACTCTTGGAGGTTGACAGGTGGTAGTTGTTCTGAGTACAGGCGGGTTCTCAGCTCCACATGGGCTTTGACATCATACTACTATACCTAACCAACTGCATTGGTTAAGGTATAGTAACCATTGATCTAAGGACTTGCACATGACTGGGAGGAGGGAAACTGCATTGATCTAAGGACTTGCACATGACTGGGAGGACTTGCACATGACTGGGAGGAGGAAAACTGACCCAGACCATGTCAGGAGCACTCACCCCTTCTCATGTACATGGCAGGACTATAGATCCTTTGCAAGTCTGGTGCCCAGTCTTCATTTTTTTTTTTGTATTTGCCCAAGAGTTTGCCATTTTGTCTTCTCTGTGAATACCTCAGATAATAATTTTTGTATCACTTAACATATTCTGAAATGCTTACAGTAGACCTTCTTATTCACTTTTTGTTTTCTGCAAGTTCAGTTACCTACCATAAGCAGGGGATTGAAAATAGGTCAAGATATTTGAATAGAGAAAGATAGATAATGTGAGAGACCATATTCCCATAACTTTTATTACAGTGCATTGCTATAATTGTTCTTTTTTATTATTAGCTATTATTGTTAATCCCTTACTGTGCCTAATTTATAAATTAGGCTTTATCATAGTTATGTATGTATAGGGAAAAAACATAGTACGTATGTTCAGTAGCTGTGGTTATAGGCATACAATGGGAGCAAATCTGTAGCAGATAAGGGTGGACTACTATATTTATATCATTGACTTTCCTTCTTAATATAATTGCCTCAGGTCTTAGCTTTGTTTATGATTACCATTATTAAGCCCTTATTGAATGTGATGCCATTAAAAGATAAAGACAAAAATTTAATGTTATAAAATACATATATGTGTGATACTGTTCCATGCTTTAACAAGCCAACTAAATATTAAATTTGTAAAATACACAAATACACCAGTGTGCCAGATATAATCATATAAATAGTTATGGAAAATAGGCACACAAGGATGAGGTAGAAATAATGGAGTCAAGAGTTCTGGAGAAGCCGGGCTCGATGGCTCAGCCTGTAATCCCGCGCCTTTGGGAGGCTGAGGTGAGTGGATTGCCTGAGCCCGCGGGTACAAGACCTGCCTGGGCAGCGAGACCTCATCTCTACAATAAATCAAAATCAGCTGGGCATGGTAGCGCATGCCTGTAATTCTGGCTACTTGGAAGGCTGAGGCGGAAGGATCGCTGGAGCCCAGCAGGTCGAGGCTGCGGTGGCCGGGAGCAGCCACTGCACTCCAGTCTGGGCGACAGAGTGAGACTCCAACTCAAAAAAAAAAAAAAAAGAGTTCTGGAGAATGTCTTGTATGATTAGACAATTGATAAAAATACTATAAAAATGAAGTAGAAATGATTTATCTCTCACTATCAAGGCACAAACATCATTTATCATGTGTATGTTTGTTATGTATGTATGTAAAATATCTCTACATATGTGTGCATATTATACCTAGATACATTATGCATATATGTTTGTGTATATGCACATTATATATTTATAAATTTTAGATACATTTTCAGTTTTCAAACAAGATTTTAAGCCAGAGAAGTCCTGTAAAAATGATTAATATTCCAGAAAAATATGTTTTAAAGGTACAAAAGTTGCATGGAGATTATACCATGATTCTTTCTTTCTTTAACTTCAGAGAAAAAGGTAATGTCAGAACAAGATGTTGCAAAGCCTTAATTTGCAGTGATTATCAGAATCACAGAGACAATAAGCCAACTTAATAAGCATTCTTTAAAGCGTATTCATGTGTGAATGTGAGGATGTAAAAGCTAATTTACTGAAAAGATAATGTAATGATTAAACCAATGAAAGAAGATGCACAATGAGTGGGTGTACACTGAAGCACAGATTAACATATTGCACTGTTAACTTAAGGAACCTTTTTTCCTTGCTTGCTTGCTTTTGTTTTTGCTTTTCAGATTTTAAAGTAAGCAAAGGATGGTTAGACTTGCCAAGTAAAAAGTAAAATCTGCTTTAGTTAGATCTGGAGACAAAATTTCTTTGCCTCTGCCCAATGGATTCCAACTCACTGGTATAAGTCTTGGGATGGAATAATATTTAAGACATGCAAAGATAATTTATATCTTCTCTTTTCCTTTTATTGTGTCTTGACCTTCACATGTGGAACTATCTCTTGTATATTGGTTTCTGTGTAAATTGGAAATGAGTTGAGTAGAAAAATGTGCATGATGAAGTGGCCTTTCCACTTTCCACTCATTACTTTCTGTTTGTGATGCTAAGAATTATTCTCTTCTGAATATGTCTCTTAACTCTCTCAGATTTAATCCATTGCAATCAAAATTTAGAAACAACCTAGTAACATAGATCTGAAAAGAAGTACTAAAGTTAACTTAAGTCCAAATCCATCTCTATTCAATGAATTGGTCAGAAATCCTAAATGATATGCCAAAGTCATTCAGAAAGTGCACACATCATTTCTGCCTTGTTAGATCACAAATCTCAGTGGGACCTCCAAAACGTTAGGTGAGACCCACCGAGGTGTGTGTATGTCATCCAGTGCCATGCCTAAGATGTGAAGAATTGAAGAGATATTAGATTAGAAAATATAGTTTGTTTAGAAAGTAAATTAGGGACACAGAGAGAGGAGATTCACTTTACCAAGGTAGGAGAGGGGGCCCAATCTAGGAAAACATGTCTACAATAGCTCAAAGAGCCACATGGACACACCAGAGTTTAACAAAGCAATGACAAATGGCTGCTTGAAGTTAAATGCTTTCATGTCTTCCCTTTGATGGAGGACAGGTTATTAATGTGATTGGGTGGTGCTCTTTTCCATATCATCACAAAGGACTGGTGAGTACAGGTATTGTTGGACAGCAGGCAGATGGGTGGGTTCGTCACATGACTGTTGCCATGTTTATGGGGTCTGTGTTAATAAGATCCTGAAGGACTGAGGTTATGGGAGGGAGTTGAAAAACAATCATCAATAGTTACCTCTAACAAACCGGTTCTGTCCTTGGCTACTGATTAGAGTTAATTAGTGTTAAGAGCATATGACAGATCTAGACAGTATTCTAGTTCTAGTTGCTCATTCGGTATATTGACTCCAACTTATGTCCTTTCCTTATAATGCTTGTAATCCAATACTTTTTCTGGCATGCCATGCTTTCCTTGGCATGCTATATTCTTCATTATATCAATGAAAAAAAAATGATTGCACAGAATCATGCTCATATATGACTAATAAATACAATTATTCCAAAAGTGAAAACTAAGTCTCAAACCTGTAACAATATTCTGTAAAGACAGTATATTTTCCCCAGTTTTTCTTATTGTGATGAAATGCTCATAATATAAAAATTACTATTGTAGCCATTTTGCATAAAGTGGTATAAAGTACATTCATAATGTGTATTCTTCAGTACCATCCTTCTCCAGATCTCTTTTCATCTCGCACAGCTGAAACTCTATGCCTATTAAATAATAACTCCCCATTTTTCATTCCTGCTAGCCTGACAACTACCATTCTACTTTTTGTCTCTATAAATTTGACTATTCTGGATATCTCATATGAGTGGAATCATATAGTATTGTGTGTGTGTGTGTGTGTGTGTGTGTGTGTGTGTGTGTGTGTGTGTGTGTGTGTGTGTCTGACTTACTTCACTTAGCATGACATTATCAAAGTTCATCTGTGTTGCAGTGTGTGTCAGAACCTTCTGTTTTAGGGCTTAATGTCATTCTACTAGAGTGATCTGTAATAGGTCAGCTTTCATATAAAAGTGTTTCTTCTTACAACCCATAATGACTTTTTTTCTTGTAGAAATGAGGCCTCATTGTGTTGCCCACACTGGTCTCAAACTCCTGAGTTCGAGTGGTTTTGCCACGTTGGCTTTCCAGGTTCTGGGATTGCCATCATGAGCCATTGTGCTTGGCCCTGTAATGGCTTTTTAAAAACTCGACAACTAAGAACAAATAATTATAAAAGAGTAAAATACTTTATGCTTTGGTTACAGTCATTTATAAACCAATGTAAACAAGTTTTATACTCAAGCTACTTCTCCTTTTTTTCATAATCTTTATATATTTTAGCATAGAGAATATAAGAAACTGTTCTTGCATATGTTTTGCATATTTGTTCATGCACACATATAAGACATCAGATAGCATCTATTTATCTATTCACTAATTCTCTATGTAGTCATACATATAAGAAGATGTTATTTAGTAAATAGTAAAGCATTGTTAGAGGTCCTGGGGTTTCAAAGGTAAAGAAGACCAACCTTGGCTGTTACAGAGTTCCTATAAAATAAGTCAAAGAATTCCCAAGGCCATAGGAACTATGATCAAGAAACACAAGGAGAGTGAATAGGAGAGATCCTTGACTTACAGAAAGAGCATCAGGGAAGTATTAGGGAAGTATGGCCTTAGCTGTGTACATTATGCTGTTCTATACACACATACACATATATACCACACTTTATATATGCAGTAATGTAACAGAGTAGTCCCCCATTATCCATGAGGGGATACTGTCTAAGACTCCCAGTGCATGTGTGAAACCGTGGATAATAGATAATATCAAATCCTATATTTACTATGCATTTTCCTCTAGATTCATATGTACAATGAAGTTATAAACTAAGCAAAGTAAAAGATTAACAATGTTAACTAATAATAAAATACAACAATTATAATCACATGAATGGGAACCCCCCAAAACTCAGAATTTCTAAAAAATTATATACTTATTTTTACATGTTCTAACTTCAATCACCCAGAAAATACTCTCTGTTTGATGTAATACACCTGTTGCGATGCGTTTTCCTTTGTCAAAAACAGTTTTTGAACTTGTCAATTTTGATGTCTCTTAGTGCTTATGCCGTTTTTTGTTTCACCTCTTCCACATGAGCAAAACATTTCCCTTTGAAGACTTTTTTCATCCGGGGAAATTAAAACAAGTTGCTCAGGGAGAGATCAGGTGAATAGGGAAGGTGGGGCTGCTTCTGGTCAAAACCTACTGAACACTCAGCATGGTGTGTGCAGGTGCGCTCGTAAATTGCCCATTATGAAATGGGCAAAAAGTTGAAAGAATCTAAAAATAAACAAAAAACCAAAGCCCAAATGAATACTGCCTCTCACAATGCTGATTGGTATACTGATACAGATGGTTTCTAGAAAACTTACCTAGTGGGGAAAGCCTGTACTACAAGAGGCCTGCCCTCCAAAGGATAATTCCTTTTTGGGGAGGTTGGGGTCGTCCATCATATGCTGTAAAAAGAAGGTTATGTGAATGCAGTCTCATTCTTTATCTATAAAAATGTCTTACTTAGGCCGGGCATAATGGCTCACACCTGCAATCCCATAAGTTTGGGAGGTTGAGGTGGGAGGATTGCTGTAGTTCAGGAGTTTGAGACCAGTTAGGTAACATAGCAAGATCCCATCACTACAAAAAAATTTTAAGGCTTCGCTGGGTGTGGTGACACACATCTGTAGTCCCAGCTACTCAGGAGGCTGAGGTGGAAGAATCGCAGCAGGCTGTGTCTGCAGTGAGACATGATTGTACCACTGCGCTCCAGCCTGGATGACAGAGCACGACCCTGACTCAAAAAAAACACATCTTATTGATATCAAAAAATCTTCAAATCACAGTTTACTACTATAACAAACTGCAAAAAGGGAAATCACAAATAAGGGAGCACCACTGTATATATCATGTAATATTTAAATATATACATATCCATTGATATATACAGTTATACATCTGTAAACATTTGAGGTAAACAACAAATGATTTTCCTAT
Organism: Carlito syrichta; assembly: GCF_000164805.1. Taxonomy (NCBI): domain Eukaryota; kingdom Metazoa; phylum Chordata; class Mammalia; order Primates; family Tarsiidae; genus Carlito; species Carlito syrichta. The sequence goes on from NW_007246969.1 coordinate 277,691, forward strand.
CTTTAAAACACCACCAATATTTATATGAGAATAGAGAGAGGCATGTAAACCACCCCACCATAGTGAATATCTACTAAATTGCTTATAATAATTTATGAAATGAGTTTTTAAAACTTTCTAAAATGTATTAGGTATAAATCAAAGTCTCCTTTCAATAGGCAGTAAGTTTTACATTTTAATTATTTATACTACTATGAATTATTGCTCTCTTTATAACAATAAAAAAGTTCTACTGAAAACTAAATCTAGTGTTCCCATTAAAGGTAAATATTCCTTTGGAATTACATCAGAAGAAATTGATTCCAAACAAGACTGTCCATTTGAGGCAACGTACCTTCATTGCACGCTTAACAGATACCTTTTGTTAAAGCTATCTGTCATCTTAGAAAACTTTAAAGCAGTGACAGAAAAAAAAGAGATAACTTTGTATACTATAATTCATTACATGAAAAGCTGAAAGATACACTTTAGACTCTTGGGGCTTGACATATACTCAAAACACAGGTGTTGGGTTCTTCTGTTCAAATTAAAGCTGCCTTATTTATTTATTTATTTATTTATTTTTTCCATTTTCAGACTTCCAAGGTGAAACAAAGCAAACCTCATGTCATGATCACACTTTTCCCTTCTAATGCTCCTCAATCATAAACTGCTATTATATTTGGATACAGTTCTTAAGACAGACCTTAGTCTATCTTGTTGGTGTCAAATGATGTGGATATGAATGGCTCAAATCACCTTACTAAGGAGATTCTGGAGGTCACATTCTGATACACACTGCCACTTTTCCTCTTAGAAGCTTTCAGTTATAATACAGAAAAAATTTAGTCAGAATTTCCTGCCTGAAGTCAATAGAGGCTATACAGTTTCCAAACAGTGAGAATTAGCTCAGAATGTAAAGATCATAATGACACTATTTAACTTTGTTTCAATTCATTTTAACCAACTCCCATAAGAAATTTTGTTATATTTCACTATGTAACAAATATATCCTAAGGAAATAATTGAAACAGATGATTACTCTTTGCATTTGTTTCTATAATAGAATTTAAATTTGAAAATTGGCAGTGTAGTAAAACTCTTTAATAAGATTTAAAGACATTAATAAGTGAATGCTGTCAAAATCTCTAGAATTAAACTTACTTTCCAAAAACTACCAAGTTAATGTAAATGCTCAAATGGAACCAGATACAAAAGTATAGGTTATAACAATGCATGGGAAATCAAGTAGAAAGAAATACTGTTTAAGAATTATTCTTTGTTATCTGCTAACATATCTAAACTACAGCTTCCATTTTCCTCCTCTCTTTAGTAGTTTATTCTTTCCTTTCTCCCGCCCTCTCTCTTACTTTTGTTTCCGATTTTCTTTCTCTCACAGTTCTTTTTTTTTTGGAGGGGGTGGGGTGGGGGGGACATTATTGACAATTATCTGGATGCCCAAGAGAGCACTTGACCAAAAAATATAAACAACATGTCTCTCATCCCAGTGATTTAGAGCTTTTGTTAATTCACCGTGACACTTAAAGCACATTCAGTTAAACAAAGAAAACACTCTTCCTTAATGATAGAAATGCTACTTTTTAATTTTTCAATAATGCCTACTAGGGCTGGACAAATGCTTCTTATGTAATTCCTACTCTCAGTCCTTAGGAATAAAAGGTCTTAACTTACCTAAACCCAAGCAACTAAAACATGAAAACTTATCTACTCCCTCCCTACCACTTGACATTTGATAGCATGCTGGTCTTATTTATTACATGCATGCCTACAAGGACAAATTATATTGGAGATCAAAGAGACATCATTATACATTAATGAATTAAAGCTACAGCTACAGTTTAACTAAACAAGAATTATTTTCTAGCTTAAATGATTCCTTTCAATTTTCATTATAGCTATATTATATGCAAACCTTAATAGAGCTTTCACTTTCATCTCCTACCTTTTTAATTTTAACCCTAGGCAATAATATATAGCAAAGCTCAACATTTTAGGTCATATTAAATTATAAAACCCTTCAACTTCCCAGCACTGAGTTGAGTTAGTTCCTAGATTCCAGTTTGCAAAATGCCTCTTCCATCATTTTTCTTCTCTTTACCTCACCATCTCTATCACCGTCTCTAACCTGGGATTATTGCCACCACTTTTTAGTTGTCCAAAATAGCAAATCGATTTCAGATATCTGAATCAGGTCCAAAGTCTTAGTGTGATAACATTGGTCTTTCATATGCTCATCCCAGCTACACTTACCCTGGGCTTGTCTGTTCACTGTTTCAAACGCAGCCAGTGTAACAGCATCCTTAGAGGTATCATGCTTTTTGATGCCATCATGCCTTTAGATCTATTTACTGGTTTTGTAATATTTTTTCTTTTACGTTACCTCCTGAAGAACACTTAATAATACCTTGATTTGAGATTTAGTCCAAATATCTGCCTTATTGTGAAGCTTCACCAGTCAGCCCTCTCCTTCTCACCCACACCCCTTAAAGCACTGATGGCTTTATATTATAATTATAATATTTGTTTCCAAGAAATGAGTTAAACACAAGAAGTTTAGGTATGCAAAGTCACCACCCTAAAGTACATGGATTATATATGATTACTCTTAAGTACTAATAACTTGGTACAAGGTTCTGTCAGCAGCCTGTAAATATATATATATATATATATATATATATATATATATATTCTATCTATCTATCGAGAGAAAGAGACAATGTGAATATATGCCTTGGCCATGAGTAGCAACTACCTGTTAATCAACATATGTCCTTTTCTCCAAAAGTATTCCAAGAACACAGAGGTCTTAGTTCTTGCTTAGAGCATTTACCATTACAGTGAACATGACTGAGAAATGATGATTTTAACTGACGTGTCTAATTGTTCCTCTTTATTCAATTTCTCCTTGTTCATGCTAGTAACAGAGTCTATTATTCTGTTACTCCCTTCCTGACTAGAAGTTATCTACCCAAGCTTTCCTTGCCACTGGGTATAATGTGACTAAACTCTATCATTGGGATATAAATAGAAAGAAACTGGGGGGG